>NW_007738342.1:26372-39633 GCF_000696425.1 Galeopterus variegatus | reverse complement strand
GTATTCTGATCAAGTCTCGTTTATTAGCCAGAAGGTCACAGTTT
Organism: Galeopterus variegatus; assembly: GCF_000696425.1. NCBI lineage: Eukaryota > Metazoa > Chordata > Mammalia > Dermoptera > Cynocephalidae > Galeopterus > Galeopterus variegatus. The sequence goes on along the minus strand of NW_007738342.1, from coordinate 39,589 downwards.
ATATAGACAGCAGGAGGGAGTCAGCAGATAATTAAGTATGCAGATGGTTTACTGAGAAAACCGCAGGGTGGGTTGTTCCAGTAAATGGAAAATTCCCGTTATCTATGGCAAGTTGCAAATTTACCTACACCCATAGTGCACAGGAGGGGGAGGGATGGAAGATAACAGCAAACAAGGCTCTGAGGCCTCGAGGCAATAGCTGGACAGGCTCTTTTGGCTCCGGACAGGCAGGCAGCCGGGCTCTAATGGCTCCAGATACACATATATATAAATATATATACACATATATATTTATATATATATATATGTGTAATATATATATAAATATATATACACACATATATATATATATACACATATATATTTATATATATATATATGTGTAATATATATATAAATATATATACACACATATATATATATATACACATATATATTTATATATATATATATGTGTAATATATATATAAATATATATACACACATATATATATATATACACATATATATTTATATATATATATATGTGTAATATATATATAAATATATATACACACACACACACACATATATATATATATATATAAAATGAGATATGCACCCAACATTAGAGCACCTACATATATGAAGGAAATATTGACAGAACTGAATAGATTGTGATCCAATAATAGTAGGAGATTTTAATACCGAACTTTCAATAATATGTAGAAGATACAGGCAGAAAATTAATAAAGAAATAGAGGACATGAATAACACTATGAACCAAATGGTCTTACAGATGTATACAGAACATTCTACCCCCAAGAAGCAATACACACATTCTTCTTAAGTCTACACAGAAGACCTTCCAGAACAGATCATGTTTTGGGAAACAGAACAAGTCTTAAAAAAATTTAAGAAATTTAAAATTATAATTAGTATCTTTTCCAGATACAATTGAATGAATCTAGAAATCAATAGCAAAATGAAAACTGGAAAATTACAAATACATGGAAATTAAACAACACATTCTTGAACAACCAATCAGTCAGAAAAGAAATCAAGGGAAATTAATAGATATCTTGAGACCAACCAATAAAAACAGAACATACTAAAACGTATGTGATGAAGAAAAAGTAGTACTAAGAAGGAATTTTATAGGAATAAAAGCCTATATTAAAAAAAGAAACATCTCAAATAAACAATTTAATTTTACACCTTAGAGGACTAGAAAAAGAACAAATCAAAGTAGTAGAAGAAAGAAGATAGCAAAATTACAGAATACATAAATGAAATAAAGAATAGAAAAACAACAGAAAAAATTAACAAAACAGTTTTTTAAAAAATCAACAAATGGACAAACCTTTAGACTAAGGAAAAAAGGGAAGATTCAAATAAAGACAGAAATGAAAGAGGAGACATTGCTACTAAAGTCACAAAAATAAAAAAGTATTATGAGACTACGGTTAATCATTACACAAAAACGAATTGGATAACCTAGAAGAAATGGATAAATTCCCCAAATCACTCATCCTACCAAGACTCAGTCATGAAGAGATAATCTGAGCAGACCTATAACTGATAAAGAGGTGAATCAGTATTCAGAAACCACAAAACAAAGAAAAGCACAGAACCAGGTGCCTTCACTGGTAAATTCTATCAAACTTTCAAATAAAATTCATACCAATTATTCTCAGACATCCAAAAAATTGAAGAGGAGGGAATACTTCTAAATTCACTGTATGAGGTCACCATATCCCAGTACAAAAGCCAGATAACATTAAAAGTTGAGACAACTGCAGGTCAATATCCCTGATGAACATAGATACAGAAATCCTCAACAAAATACTAGCAAACTGAATTCACACTATGACCAAGTGGAATTTATCCCTGAGATGCAAAGATTGTTGAACATATAAAAATCAATCAACGTGATATATCACAGTGACAGAACAACAGGGAAAAAATACATAAAAAAGAACATATGATTATCTCAAAGATGCAAAAAATAAGTGGACAAAATTTGTGATAAAAAAATCGATGAACTAGGAATAAAAGGAAATTACCTCAATATAATAAAATGCATGTAAGAAAAGTCCACAGTTAATGTACTCATTGGTGAAAAACTGAACATGTTCCTGTATAATCAGGAATAAGGCAAGATGCTTCCTCTCCCACTCTATTTGATATAGTACTGGAAGTCCTAGTTAGGTTAATTAGTTAGGAAAAATAAATTAAAGGCAACCAAATTGAAAAGGAAGAAGTATACTTATCTCTGTTCATAGATGATGTAATCTTATGTGTAGAAAAACCTAAACGTTCCACACACAAAATGTTATAACAAATAAATGAATCTAGCAAAATTGCAGGATACAAAATCAACATAGTAAACACATAGGTAAAACCTTTGAAACCTGCATAAAATGTTATCCTCTCCTCTTCTTTTTTTTTATTGGTTATGAATATTCTTGGTATATAAAACTGACCATACTCATCCTCCTTTTAAACTTTAACATATGGAGGAATGCTGCTTCTCATCTCAACTTCTTTCTCATGCTCTTTATACACCTCTTATATTATTACTTTCCAGTTACCATGCAGCAACAATCAACTAATATAGAATGTGAGGAAACACTTTCACATTATAATTCATCATACAAATTTTAACATCAATATCATTTTTATTTATATGTATTTCTTTTATTAGTGTATGGTTACTTTGTGGGTTGCCTTCATTTCTATTTTCCTCTTGCTATCCCATAAGACCACAATACAGTAAATTGTATGTAGTAGAATTTGATAAAGAATTTTTATTGAATATATAACAGAGAGGCAGAAAATGTGTCTGTAATACTGATCTGCAATATTTTGGTTCATATTGGCATTCTTGAATGTTGTTATAAATCATAAAGCCATATCAAAATTTAATTTTCATTGAAATTCCCAATTATAGTTTAGATTATTTATGTTATTATTTTTAATTGTTGATTAGATTAATCTCATGTTTATTAGATGATTCAGAAATTCATTCAGAGGAGTTATTTATGCCCACTATACTTCAAATATTTAAAAAACTACCATGCATATACGTCTTGTGTTTAGGAAGTTCACAGTCTGCTGGATGGTCTTCAAAAAGCCTTGGTCCATCCAGACTCTATGCCCTCCCGTGCATATAGTTCTCAGAATAACTGCATAATGTATTGGGAGTGAAATCTCCTAGGCAATAAATATAGCATCCTAAGGAAGGGAGAAACTTCCCAGGACAGCCCAGGTTTATTTGTCTCTCCTTTTAAGCAGAGTGTCCTTCAAAGCTTTTCCCAGTGAATCCTATTGCCCCGAGGTATGTAATCTGGGGCGGACTGCCTTTCGGGATCCCTAAGCTGTGGGGCAAGTGGGGCATGAAGTCAAGACTCCGTGAGCCCTGGGCAGCTTTCCTGAGCGTTGGGGGACCTGCTCACAGTGAATCCAAGACTTTTTTTGTCCCTTGTTATCTATCTATAACTAATAAATCCATTTCATGTAACTCATTGCTTATGAGTGTGTTCTGTCTCACGGGACTCGGCAATTGGTAAAGCTGCAGCCCAGAATGTCGTGGGTGGAAGCATTGGGATTCCTATTCCTGGTGGTTGGCATAGTGATGATCTGTGCTGTCCTCTGCACAGTGGTAGTCCTCCCTTGGGGCTGGTTGTTAGTGAATCTGCTTCACGCAGTCTAGTTTGAGAAAACAAAGAACTATGATAAAACTTTATGCAACAAAATGAAATGGTGTTTATAATGTGTTATGGGTGCAGAGAAGAGGAAGTGTATAACCCATGTAGAGAGATAAGGATTGTGATTCAAGGATGAATAAAATTTTTCAGCAGCTACAGTTGTGTAAGGCATTTCAGAAGCAGCAAGCAGAGTATGCCATGGCATGTGAGCAAGCATTGTATATTCAACATATAGATTACAGAGTTTTATGGGAGTATAGATTTTGATAAAATGTTTTGTTTGTCACGTTAAGAAGTTTAAGTGTAGTATATAAAAATTGACAAATAGGTTCTGATTGGAAACACAGAACTTTTGTCTTTGTGATGCAGTTAGACCAAGGAACACTCAGAAACATTCAAGGTAGGAGATTGTGAAGATGTGTGCCTCTGTCTTTCTTTATCCTGCAGGCATATAATAGCATAGTCTGAGAGTTAAAATCTTGCCAAGTGGATATAACAGGCTTACAATGTGACATGACGGTGGGCTATATTGGCAAGGACATGACTGTAATGGTGAAGGTAAAGTTGAACTTGAATGAAAATATAAATAACTAGGAATCATCACACCATTTGAAGATATTATTTTCCACATATGTATAAAAACAGCACACATTGCTTCTTCTGTTTAGGACGTTTTATCAAACTTATTCACTAATTAAAATTCAGAAGTGCAATATCTCAGAGGTAAAATTAATGTTATGGCTTCTATGGATTTATATTTTTTAAGGAAAATGATTTGGAACACAATTTTAAATTCAAAGCTGGTTTGACTAAATATTTTCACAAAACACTGGCATATATATGGCATGCTAAAAAATTTAACACTTAATTTTCTTACAAATAGGAGCCATGGTGTTAAATATTATATTTGAATTAAGCCAAAAATTTCCATATACATTAAGGAAATTGAAATACCAAAAAAGAGGGGAATCATATGTCTACTTTTACAGGAAAGGTCAGCTAGTTTATTGTAGAAATAATTGAAGAATATACTATATAGAAAAACTAAATTCTTTCAGTTCCATTGTAGGTTTATTATACTACCACTGAGTTTCTTTTTGGGGATGCATAGATTTGAGGCATTTATGTGGTTACTTTCTAAAATGTATGACTCCAAAAACTCGTTAAATCTTATATGAGAAACATTTTAAAATTGCACATACTATACATTACACAAATAGAAAAGCATTAGTCCTTCCTAAGAAGAATTGCACAAGTGTTAAATATTTATTATCAAGACTTTGTGCAAACACTGTCTCAATCCTGTTTAATTTAAATTTCTTTTCAAGAAATATAAACCCAAATTATAATTAAAATGTCTTTCTTGTACCCAGTTCATGGTAAATAATTCCAAGAATTCAAAACAATTACACACACAGTTGATGTATATAACTTAATATGTTATGTAAAGGACCAGCTACTCTCTTAAAGGATGTACTTTAATTTTTAATTACTGTGCAGTTGTGGTATATTTCAACTGAGCCATCCAGGTACTCTTGACCCTGCCATGACTCAATAATTCTTACAAAGATTTCATAAGGTTATTAGACACATTTTACATATAAGAAAATATCTTCAAGGTCACATGACTAATAAGTGGGGCACTCAAAACTTGTATAAGCACAAACCTGGTTTTGTTTGCTTGTTCAATTGAGTCTTGACCATTAGCACCAGGCTATGCTAATAACTCAGGATATAGATATTAAATTTAAATCCTGGCAGAGGGTCACATACTAGTTTGCAACACAGATAAGTGAACAAATAAGTACAATATCTTGTGGTAAATGAGACTGTAGATAGAATAGGGGCCTTGGGAACAGTTTGAATGGGCTCTAAAGACTCGCTTGGGGAATGGTTATTCATTGAAACAGATAAATGGGCTTTTCATTTAAAAGAAACAGGTCGCTCAAGTGCACAAAGGAAAGCAAGAGCAAGGCACAGTCAGGAGACAGTGAGCATAGTAAGATAGAAATGGGTCATGCTATTTCCTGGGCAGATGCTAAGACTGAAAGAAGATGTGAAAGGAACCACATACTAAAAGGCCATGAATTTCAGGTGAAAGATTTTGGAGGTGATGTCAAGACATTGGAGAATTTCACAGAAAGATGAGGAGATTATATGTAGCTAGAGGATAGATTTCAAAAGGAAAGGCCCTGAGAGAGACCTTTGGACAAGTACTGTCCTTTCCATTTGCATTGCCTTGTACTGGGTGCTGCGGACGGCACAGACACAGCATAAGACATGGGTTCTGACTTTAATGCAAAAAGAGAGAGAAAAGCAAGACCTGCACTTTTCAGTATTTGTGATAGAAGTTTCCGAGAGACTGCCATCAAAGTTAAATCTCTAGAATTGAGTAGAAGGTCATCTATTATCTTCCCATGGTGTTAGTTCTTTATTGAACTTTCCTTTCTTTCCCTCTTCTGTACTTGATTTCCCAAATCCTCTCCCGAATCCAAAGTCATAGAGAATACAGTTTCAGCTCAGTGGTTGTTAAATTAGGGTTAAGTTCAGCTGTGAGTAACAAAACACAAGCTGGCCATGGCTTTAAAAAGACAGAAGTGTTTTCTCTCTTAGTGGAATTCAGAGCAATGCAGCCCAGGGCTCATACAACAGCTCTGCTCTAAAAGGTTTTTTGGGACAAAGGTGCTTGGTTCCTAGACGTCCAGACTGGGGGACTCTCATTCTCACAGCCCAAAAGGCTGCTCTACTTAACATTCAGGATCTCAGTGGCAAGGCAGAGGAAGGCAAAAGAATAGAGAAGGCACACATTAGCAGTCCTGTAGGGAAATTTCCTGGAAAGTTACCAGACAACAGTTCTGTTTACACGCCATTGTCTAGAACTTAGTAATTGGGCCATATTGGGCCTAACTACAAGTAAGGCTAAGAAATATAGTTTTTATTCTGGGGAGGTGGCGTACAGAGACTTGTGCTTGCCAAGATATATAAGGTGCTATGTGACAGAAATCAGATAGAGGTCTCTGCTCCAGTAGGATTCCTGTAACACCTCTTTGATATTTTTAATCAAAGTAAATAACCAGTTTAAAATTTATTTTATAAAATTCTATTATTCTCTCTCTATATATTTGTTTCTATTATCCTCAGCAATATACTAATAAACAAAGCAAAAAATAATGTGATAGATGGAAATACTTTTCAAAGACATGAAGAAATTAAAATATATCTATTCATTAGTAAGAAATATACAGACAATGCGTATATAATACACATGAAACATTCCGTGTCCTACGCATGAAACAATGGAATGCACAGAAAAATTCAAATTCGTGCCATAATTTTCTTTTTCTCTTTATTATAATTTTTAAATTATATTTAATTTATTTATTGAAACATAATTGTACATGTCTTTGATGTACAATGTTGTATATCCATACATGTTTGCAATATGTGATGCTCAAATAATGTCCACTAGGAATTATAAAGATTCAAATCAGCCATATGAAAATTGAAAATAATTCTATGATACTAGCTACTGTGGACAAATAGAGTAATATTGTGAATATCGTTTTACATTTGCATTTATCTTCAGAAGATTACTATTTCTACTTATACGTATAATTTCAGGAATATATAAAATATTAGAGTAAATCTCAATTCTGTAAAAATATGTATGCATCAATTTACCAATAATAAAGTATATCCTGAGATAGAAAAATAGTGACATTATGAATGATCTCTGTTTTATTTCCAAATACAGTTTGTTTTTATTAGTAAACATAGTAGGAATGTTCACACATGTATTTTGAACCACATATAATAAGTTATTACTCACAATCTATTACAGTATATATGCTGTTGCAAGTTAGACTACTGATGTATATTTTACTGCATATTTGATTGTCTTCTTTAATTAAACCTGCATAAAAAGAAACTTAATGAAAGCAGGATTTTGTTGATGAAATGGATCTTTGTTACCCAGTACTTATACTTCTTTGATTGTGACAGGATTTTGAGTGAAAGGTAGAATATAATTTTAACAAAGTCAAAGAACGCTTTAAGGAAGTTTTTCTGTAACACTCATACAATTAAATATTCTAAGCTGAAACTTGACATTAAAATGTGCCACTCTTGTTGCACAAACCTTGAATTAATTTGTCTATTTCCCTATTATTTATTCCTTCATTCTACAAAATTGTTTACTTATTGGCTACAGTATGAAAGTTTCTTCACTACTAGTTAATTCATGAAATGAAAAATGCATCAGACATGGTGTGAGAAATGAAAAAAATCTGATACAAAAGAAAAATAAAATAGTACCTTTATGAATAATGAGAATGTTTGTCTGCAATAGTATGAAAGATTTAGATAAATGCTATGGTAACTTAGAGGAGCTAAGATATCCAGACTTTCAGGTGAAATATTTGAGATTTCATCCTACTTGCAAGCTAACAAGTAGGCTGCCATAGTTTTACAGAGGCTGGCAGCAGATCTGAGACTCCTTGATCAGAGACAAAAGGCTTTATTATCCATAGCACAGAAGGCAGCATGAATTCTCCTTGCTCCTCATGTCCCATGGGGTAACGTGATGCATCCCAGGCATGTGTCACACACAGTATTTACAGGTCACAGTGGAGGAATCCTGAGCTTTGGAATCCCCAAACTTATGAGGTCTGCTAGCATACCTTCCCAATCTTTCTCCTAGAGGAAGATATTATCTTTATAAACCAGTCAGAATACAAATATGGCCTCTGTCCACAAGGGAGGTCCTATCTCTATTTGCCAAGGCCATTTGCTATACCAGCACGCTGGAAAAGATAAATGAAACAAGGCTGTCAATGCCTCTTTCTCAGATGAGCAGAAACACAAAAGACCCAAAGAGTATTGTCTCCCAAAGCAGAGAAATCTTTGGGGAAAAATTGCCTTTACTGTAGACCTTGGAGGATAGGTTTAATTTAATGGATTTCAGAGACTAAGACTTTCAAGGATAATGGAATTGAATCAGTCATGTCAGGCAGTAATGCCTGTATATACTTACGTAGAGTTTTAGTCACTGCTTCCATGAAACTTAAATGAACATTTCCAACAGAAAAACACAATGTGCAAAAATTGATGCTTCTTTATTTATTATTTAGATATGTAGAGATAACCATACCTTAAAAAAAAAAAATATATATATATATATATATATATTATTTATTGGTTATGAATTTTCATGAGATACAAAGCTGACTGTCACCCTTCATGCCCAAGATGTGAAGGTCAGATTCATACTGGCAGCATGCCCATTACCACAAATTGCATTTGTACCCTGTGCCCCCCACCCAATGATCCCCATCCTCCCTCTCCCTCCCCCTTTCCCCCCAGTCCACTGTGTAGCCCATAGAATGTTCTCTCCCTCTGCAATTCCAATGCACCACTGTGGTCTTTCTTTCCTTCCTTCTTTCTCTCTTAACTTCCTTATATGAGTGAGCACATGTAGTATTTATCCCTCTGTGCTTTGCTTATTTCACTCAACAGAAGTTCCTCCAGGCTCATCCACGTTGCTGCAAATGGGAGAATTTCATTCTTTTTTATGGCAGAGCAGAATTCCATGGTGTAAATATACCACAGTTTCCTTATCTAATCATCCACTTATGGACATTTAGGTTGGTTCCATGTGTTGGCTATTGTAAACAGAGCTGTGATGAACATGGAAGTGCAGGTATCCCTTCGACATGATGTTTTCCATTCCTTTGGGTGGAAAATCTCAACCAGAAGTGAGATTGCTAGATCATATGGAAGATCTATCTGCAGTTGTTTGAGAAACCCCCATACTGTTGTCCATAGTGCTTGTCCTAATTTACGATTCAACCAAAAGTGCAGGAATGTTCCCTTCTCTCCACACCCTCGTCAGCATTTGTTATTCACCATCTTTTTTATTATAGCCAGTCTAACTAGGGTGAGGTGGTATCTCAGTGTAGTTTTAATTTGCATTTCCCTGGTGACAAGTGATGTTAAGCATTTTTTCATGTACCTGTTGGCCATTTGTATGTCTTCCTTTGAAAAATGTCTACTCAGCTATTTTGCCCATTTTTTAAATTAGATTTTTAAAATATATTTAACTGATATATATGTTGACTTAAGCAAATGCAATTTATTATATCTAATTTTATCAAACCTTGGATTCATGAGAATATCCTGAGATGGTCAGACTGAAATGATAAATGTAGATTTGGGTATCAATGTGGAAATAACATTTGCAACAAATTTAGGAGAGGCTTTTCATAATTATATGAGTCTGTAGGTATTTGTATTTTGACTGTGAGCAACAGCTATTTAAGCACATTGATACAGATGGCAAAGAATAAAATAAATTATTAAACTGATCAATTGTCAATTGAGATCGAAAAAAAAGTTATAAGGAAAATAGAGGGTAAAGGATGGGAAAGTAAAACAAATATTCAGAAGCTAATATCATTGGAAATGGAATGAAAACTAAACTTCGCGTGAGAAAATCATACTGATACTGTTAATCATTGCATACACAGCTTCAAGTCAGACAGAACATGAGGATGTATCTTGCCTGCAACGGGATTTATGCCTGTAACCACCGATCCAAAGAGTAACTTTAAGCATTTAGAAGACAGATATTTAGACCAACGTCCTGAAGATAAATAAATAAATAAATAAATTTTATATATATATATAAATACGTAGTAAAAATTTCATTATTTCTTAAACTTGCCAGTATGATGGCTAAAAATAATTCATCATGAAAAATGTTAGCTTCCATTATTTCCAATATTAGCCACCTTCCTGTGAACAACTACCTTATCATCTGATGGATTTACAGTTAGACTGTTGGGAAGTCCGTTTCTGTGAAATGAGCATCGTGTTCCATTGTCATATCCTTCTTCATACATGATGTCCTTCTGTATCTCATAATGAACATAATTCCAAAAAAACAAGGAACCTTTCATCATAGTTTTTGTTGACATTTTCTATTTAAGCTAGGCTTGCTCTACACAAAATTGGGCAACTTCCTACTAATCATGTATGATGCTTGGGTTTAGAGGTTGGTGGCAATTACAATTCTGTTTTTTGAACATGTGAAATAATATCTCGTCACCCCACACTTATAGAGAATAGAATGATCCATTCATGAAATAAAGTCAACAGGGTATTTTTTACAAAGACAACTTTCAAAACAACAAAAAGTATAAAAACTTATTTTAAAGCAAACAGAAAACATTTTCTAGACTTTTGGAGTTCAAGGTTTACAAATTAAGAACTAATTGGGTGACAGGCAATGACATTTGGGTTTCATGTGAGAGTATTTTTCTTTGAGAGTGGTGTTCCCTCAGAGCTCTCTGAAGGAATGTTTGTACTGAAGAGCTATAAATGGCTAATGATTTAATCCTCGGTGATATGAGTAACTCAGCACAAATAAGAAAAGATATTTGGAAAGGATGCACAGTTATTAAATCACATATTAAAAGAATTAGGTAACTAAACATGCTTAAAGATAATTCAGTGAAAACTGTTGATTCATAAGTGAGAAATGTCAAACTTAAAGAGTAAAGTGCCAAAACAAGTGTGATAGTTTTCTACAAAATGAACATTAGAGGTCACATCTCCTGACATGCAGTACAGTGTTATTAACTACCACTGTAAAGGGAGTAGATAAAGAAGTTTCTGGTAGCAATGCTGAACCACTTAGTTAATTTCTGAGTAGATGGGAGAGGTCTGCATTATACATTATTTCATGTGATGCATTATTTAGAAACTGATTATTTTAGGAGTAGTATTACAGTAATGCTTTTTGTCAGAGAAAGTTCTTGTTTTCAATCACGGGAAATCAACTTTGGCCATGGAAAGCAGCGAATGAATTTATTGGGTGAATATTGTTTAGCCAACAAAATTGATGAGAATACTTAAGAATTTGGTCTGGAGAGAAGCAGGAACAAATGGAAGTTAGACAGCTAGAAATATCTTCGAGTTCTCACCACTGGACCAGTGTAGCTAGGATGCCTCTTATTTTTTGCAGCTGCCACTGGGCTTTGTCATAGCTGCTGGTTTCACCACTGCTAAACTGAGCCTTGGAACTGTTACAACTGTTGTGAAAAAATTCTTAGCTGTCCCTATATCTATTCTTCATTTCTCCAGGGTATTGGTGCACATAATTTACATGTGTATGTCATTGGTATGGGTTCTAATTAAAAGGGCATAGGAAGAAGAGTATTTGGTCCCTGGGTGTTCGGTGGTGAAAGTTAGGGCTCCATTCGTCAAAATTCTTACATTAGAATGTCTCATGAAAACAGGAAGTGTTTATCTTCAAAAGCACAGTAGTGATGTTTGCCTTTGCTCTTTCATTCCACAGAGCCATATTTATCACTTTTCATCATTTTCATAATAGCGATTCATAAACATATAATGCATAAAAAGATTAAAATGCATTTATTTTTGGAATTCCACACAAGATCAACATTATAAAGAAAACACTCACTCTACGTCTGTAATGTATGACAAAATCCACTTTCTTCACCTTGTACTCATGAATTATGCTTTATTAAAAAACAGCATAAAGGGCAAAGATGTTAATTTCATTTGAAAATCACACCAATAGTGTGAAAGTATTAAGGTAACATCACCTTCTATGTAGTCATCAACTTGGCTATTAAGAAGACTAAAGTTTCTTTTTTTGAAATTTATGACTTGAAAATTAAGAACCTCTGGCAAATAAAAATTTTAATGTAATATCCAAATAATTTATCAGGCAAGCTGGAAAGAATATTAAAAGCATTCATTCCAGCCACAAATTTTAGTAAATTAGAACCTTGAGATTGAAAAAAAATTAGATGATTCACATAATTTCATATCATAAAAAAAATTGTCAAAAAAGATGTATAAAACCTATGTTTTCTGACTTTCTAGTGTTCTTACCATGTTGGAGCTAGAATGAATGACATTGTTCTTTTTTATATGTTAGGAAATTTTTGAGTCATTTTAATTTAAATCGATGAAAAAGTTATCTTTTCTTTTATAAAATATTTAAAAACATTTTTTTTATTTACCAGATGATGAAAATTAAATTCCAATTCTGATCCAATACAATTCTTGTCCAACTAGTGAAGGAAGCATTATTGTTAACCCTGATTTGTGAAAAGAGATACTGATAGAGAAAAGTGTCCTAGTCTAGAGTCCCATGTGTTTTTCTCATTCCTAACTCTGTATAAATACTTATACTCAATTGTATAGAATACTCATGCTACGATTGATTATATTCAGTTTTTAAAATCAATTATATTGTTATGTCAACCATTTTGTAATTCATTCAGATATACACTGCACTTTGTGCTGATTTACAGGGGTGAATTTTAAACAATGACAACGTGATTCACTGAATATTTTTTACTAGATGGAATAGTCATATTCTTGAATCAGTGTGTTTTCTAAACACATATTCAAACACACATATATAAAAATTAGAGCATAACTTGCTACAGAATTGTATGTTTTTTTTTTTTTTTTTTTTGGTTTTTTGTTTTTTTC
>NW_007738342.1:0-26332 GCF_000696425.1 Galeopterus variegatus | reverse complement strand
TTTTTTTTTTTTTTTTTTTTTTTGGTCTTTTGTCTTTTTTCGTGTCCGGCAACGGATCACAACCCTCAGTGTTGCCCCCGTACTGGACCGGGGACCGGCAACGGGATTGCAACCCTCGGTGCTGCTCCCATGCCTCGCTCAGCCAGTGAGCGGGAACCGGTCTGTATGTGGGATCCGAACCCTCAGGTGGGAGCGCCGCCGCGCTTCTCAATCGGCGCACTATCCAGTGCGCCACCGGGCCGGCCCAGAATTGTATGTGTTTTAAATAAGCTAATAATATCAGTCATCCTTATCTCTTCCAAATACTGTAATTTGTCTTCCAGAAATGTTTCCCAAGTTTTATTTTATTGTGCAAATGTACTAAACCCTAAGTCCAAGTCTCAATTTTTAACCTGAAAAATCAAAATATTTGCCACCATGCTTTTTTCCTTTAATCCTTTCTTTACATATCTGCTAGAATTATGTGTACGACAAATCAAACACACTGTCATTCCCAAGCTTGAAAATTTGTCTTGCCTGTATAAGAAGTCCATACCCTACAGTATCATATGCTGAACCTATCAAAATGGTGCAAGCTGTGATTCATTCAATTGCTGTTCTCACTCTTACTTGACTCTGCCAATCTGTACCCGAAGCCTAGAGTAATATCCAGTTACATACATTTTTTTTTAATCAGCCATCCTCTTCTTTTCTTCTATTTTACTTACTAACCACTTTAAGTATCTATTTATTACTGTGGTTTTCTCTTACAATTTTTCAACCCTTGGGAGTATTTTGTCAAAGTTCAGTGAGTCACATACAGTAGGTAATTGATGTGTAGTATGTGTAGCAAAGTTGTATTACATCTAACAAAAACAAAAATTATATGTATATGTACCCTTGTGTAATTATGAATTAATAGTACAGATAGGGACATCCATGTGTGTATGCGTGTTTGTATGTATTTCCAAAAGAATTTGCACGTATTCTTTGCCTATCGTCATCTCACTACAAAATACTATAAATTGTATTTGGAGCGGTTAATATGACCTCGTTTTGTAATGTATATCATTTTCTCTCTTTCCATTAGGTTGAAAATGGTTGCCTGTGTTCACCTACTGTGAAAATTTAAGATCAGACAACTACAGATTTGATCCTCCAAGTGTTTCAGGATGTAAATATGGTCTGACCTTTCCCTGATGGGCAGTTAAATCATGGACATGCTAAACACTTTACTTTGGACTGTCCTTCCAAAAGATGCTCTGGCTTCTCTCTTGAATGCTTACTAAGCATTTGTAGTTGACAAGGAAAAGAAGGGAAACTGTGCACTGGAAAGTTATCTTACAATGAAAGTTACGAGCACATCTTGCATCTGCCCAGTCCTAGTGTGTCTCTGTTTTGTGCAGAGGTGTTATGGAACTGCACACCACAGCTCAATCAAGGTGAACAAAAATCAAACCAAACACATTGAAGGCGAAACTGAAGTTCATCATCGTCCCAAAAGGGGATGGGTATGGAATCAGTTCTTTGTTTTAGAAGAACATATGGGACCAGATCCACAATATGTTGGAAAAGTAAGTTTTTGTTTGTTGTTTTGCCTTTTCCTTGCCTAGGAAATTGTGTGGTGATACAAGGGTGGAATTTTAATAGGATTTGAACAGACATGAAACGTGAAGTGAATTACGTTATAGACACTATTACTTGTACTAGAAAGCTCAAAACAATAATTGTAAAAGGAACATTATCTTCATATCATATCTCTCTAAACATTGCTCCATATATACTAGACTGAATATTCTTTACCAGTGTATTACTCTTTCTTTTCTCTTGTGTAAATGGGAATTAATTAATTTAACATACAATTAAGTAATCTTGTCTTTATCACTACAAAGGTAGATTGGAATTCACTGTGTCACTTATTGGTGCATTGATATTTAATGATGTTTTTTATCTATTGCTAGTGCACAGGTAGTTAAAAAGAAGACATCTATCATGGTATTTAATGTGTTTCTGTTCATTGTTACAGAGATGTAGTCTTATTTAAGTCAGCCGTTAAAAGCACATGAATATTTTTTCCAGTCCTCAAAGTTAGTTTCCATAAAAATGTTGATATATTTTTAATATGAATTAAATATGCACTGGATGCACAGGCTTTGTTAAAATCTCAAACGAATAAAGTTGACAAAATAATTAGTAATTTCAGATCAAGTTAAGTTCCGTTTCAAAAGTACACACCAAAAAATTTAATTGCTTATCAAAACCTTCAGGAAATTGTGCTCAGTAATATGGGAGAGCTTAAGCATGTGTTATCTAGGCTCTAGGGTAAGAACAGAGTGGGAAGTGGAAAGACCTTCTTCTGATTAATTGCTGATCTTTGGGAGAAGCGCTACTTACGTTTGTTCAGTACCTATGGGAGAAACAGCAAGCACAGCAGGAGAATCTTTGTGACCGCGGGCTCAGTGACTCCCATATCCCTGCTTGACAATTTATTCTCGCTTTAGCAGTGTTAGTACTATAAAAAAAAAAAAAATAGTACTCCATCCAAGCCATGGTGCTTCCCTAATGTGTAGGCAGTGCAGGATCACAAGCCATCTGTTTCACCCCTTGTCCAACAGGGACTGCATTGCAGCTGCATTTTCTTCATAAGGAAGGAGCAATGGAGTCAGAATGTGAAACACAAAAAAGATCTGAAACAATTCTCTCATTTTGTTACATGCATGTTAAAATGAGATAAAAAATTAATCTTCATTATGTGCTCTTTTCTCAGAAAAGTATTCCATGAAGTAAATAAAAGCAAATGTACTAACAACAAAACATAACATATCAAATTACTAGAAAATTATTTTTGTTATAAACTTTAAAACTCTTCTGTAACCCTTTCAATCCTTGATAAGGAGTAAAAAAGTAAAAAATAAATATCCTTTTGGAGTAAATCAATAGAATAAATACTGTATTTTTAAAAATATTTCATTGTGCATATTTCTTATCATTTTCATATAACTAAAATACAGAAACAAAATTTGCTGGAATGGGGAAGAAAAAGGTCAGAGGATGTCCTCCTTTTGTCTTGGCTTCCCTAGGTTTAGTAAAAGATGAGGCCTCAATAGGAAGATCAATTCTAAGCAATATTTCTGGGATTGGGTGCCAATGAATATATATATGATTGACATCTCCTCACAGATCAGAAGGTGGTGAAGATTTATGATGTTATTCAAGGTTGTGGAGGTTCTGTGGAATTGTTATCCATTTTATTGTTTGTAGTATTGATGGACAGATGGACAAATATAAAGGTACACACACAGGGGTGTCATCCTCTTGTTCCCTGTCTGACCAGGGGGCCCCTATTTCATTCTAACCTTCCTTTATGGGTGAGTGTAACAATTGCACAGATTCTTTCCTCACTCCCACCCCCAACCTCCAACATATATAATTTTAAAAATTAGAAAATAAAAACTGCAAAACTCAACAATTAGTATGTGCTTAAAATAATTCCCTGCTGTGCCATTATGTTAATTTGCTTGGAAAATGAATTTCTATCTCACACTTACATACACATTCATAATGAACCAGCTCTACATTTATATAGCACTCCTGAATAAAAGATAGAATGATTACAATTACTATGAGAATGAGAAAGGACACCTCTAAAGACCTGAAAATTATTTCCTTTACCCCTCTCTCTCACAGAAATGCCAGCAGGAGTTTTTTCAAGAGAAATAAAATAATAAATATATAATGCAGTTGTAGTATTAAAATAATATTTTTAGAGATGCATTAGGTAAGTTTGTTTCAAATTATCCTTGAGCTCTTGATTATAATGCTTTATATTCATAGTTATATTTCACATTATAAAACAATGTTTTCTGGACTTTCGATGAGAGCTCTTGTCTAAGTGTTATGATACATACCAGCTTCTCCTATATTTTTTTACAATAATATGTTTAGCATTTTCTTAGTCAATGATGATTTACTATGAGAGGATTTATTTTGTTGACACTTGTCAATTATACTGCTTACTACTAAGATATGTATATATGGCTAAGGCCATGATTATAGATCCCTTTCTAATGGTAAATGATAAATTATCTACATATGCACTTGCACACACATATACACACACATATAGTCGAGGGGTCTTCAAAAAGTTCATGGAAAGATTAAATGATCTTTTTATTTTTCTATGAGCTTTTGAAATACCCTGATATATAAATAATATATATACATAAGTAACATATAAACATAAACAAATATATGGTAACCCACAATTTATTTTCCCAGAACATAGTGGCCTTGAGAGATCAAATGACCAAACCAGCATAAAGATGTAACTCATGAATCTGATCACTGGGTAAAGATCTTTCAAAATAATTGAAGGATCAGGATAAAAATAATATAATAGCACACTTATTAGAAAGTCACTCATTTCCTCCTTGAACAAATTATATGGTAATTAGCCATTATAATTTCAAAACAATTTGTTCCCTCTTTTTCAAAACTCATGTAAAAACTAATACAGACTAGTTAGTCAATTATTCTTTTTTCACAAATTGAACAGCGCAGAATGAATCCTATTATAAGAAAGAATACAATTTTATTTAAGATATTACATACATTCTACAATTCATGTCATACATCATACCTATCACTGGAGTAGATTGATTGTCTTGATGGGGAATTACTGGTGAGTAATGAGCTGGCTTTGACTGATAGTTGCTCTATTTACTCTATTATAACTGATGAGTCTCTATTTCTCTGCATCTCTGTTGTTTTATATGTAAAACTCAGAAATACGGTTGGCATTTCTATTATTAATTAAAGTTCATAGGGGCCAGCCCGTGGCTCACTTGTGAGAGTGTGGTGCTGATAAAGTTCATTATAAAGCTTGATTTATGGTTTAGATCAGAAGCCAGTTAAACTACAGCCTGTGTGTCAAAGCCAGTTCATTGCCAGTTTTTGTATTGACTGCAAACTAAAACTTTTTTTTCCTTTTTAAATTGTTGAAAAACATCAAAAAATGAATAATGTTTTGTGACACATGAAAATTATAAAAAATACAAATTTCAGTGTCCATAAGTAACATTTTTATTGAAACATAGCCACTCTCATTAATTTATGTATTATCTATGACTGATTTCATGTCATAATGACAGAATTGAGTAGTTGCAGCAGAGAGAATAGGGCTCATGAAATCGAAAATATTTAGTACTTATTGGCCATTTACAGAAAATGTTTGTGAGCCCCTAGGTAGCACATCTGCTTCAGCCAGTATACTGTGGATACCTTAGAAGCCGGTTCTTGAACTATTTCTTCCTTATACACACAGTATCTATCTAAATGCCTGTTGTAATGATCAAATGTGGTAATTCACAGGAAAGTGCACCATAAACTATAGCCATGTGATAATTATATGACATGATTGAAACAGAAATCTCAGCACTTTTATTGACAATAGAGTTTTTGGAAGTCTCTACCTCACCCCTTTTACTGGCATATGTACCCCTCCCCAATAGTTAATTTAATGAGTTGACTCTTGTTTTGTTGCTCTTATATGCAATAATGTAACAAATGTCCTTCTACATGCATCATTTAGCATAAATATAGGTATATCCATAGGAGAGATTTCCAGAAGTTCGATTCTGATTCAAAAATACATAAATCTAATTTTGGTAGGTATGACTAGATCCCCCTTCATAGGTGTTGTAGTTTTCTGTAGTGTTTCTCTATGGAGATTCCAACAGATAGGTTTGTAAAACTTGGAATTTTGCAAGCATGATAGGTGAAAATATGTTATCTCTGTGTACTTTTAATTTGTATTTCTTCTATTATGAGTGAAATTGATCTTTTTCTATTTTGGGAGATATGAGTATTTCAACTTTACTGACTTTTCATAGCCCTTTTTTATTTTATGTTCTTTTTCTAGTCTCTATAACTTATCAATACTAGTAGTTTTTTACATAATAGGTGCAACAGTTTCTTGTCAGTGATATGTCATCAATAATTTTTCGCAGTTGCCATTTGTCTTTTGACTTTGTTCACACTGTTCAGCTTAATAGAAACTTATGATTTTAATATAGTAATTCGTAGCATTCTTTGACTGATGCTATATTTTTATTTGATCTAGATTTTTCTGCCATGTGAGGGTATTAGTCTTCAGAATTAGTGACAGTAGAGAAAAATGCATTTGTCAGCTCTTTATATCATCAGTTTATTACTTATATTACAACATATTACTTACTGGATATAACAGAATGATGTAAAATTGGAATTACTTATGTTAGAGACCAGAAATTATAATTTTGAATACACTTCACTTCCTGTTTTTATTCACTAGCTATTGGCTATACTGTATCTATGTCTCATATTTACCAGTAGAGAATATTTTGGATGTGTGATTGTTATTGCAAAATGTGTTGATTCTTACTGGTACTATGTTAGGAATATTTAAGCATATGTAATAGATATAATTTAACTAAGAAGATACATTTAAAATATTTGTTACAGCAAAGCTACTGGCAATATACTTCATATATTTCAAGTGGTAACTGCTTGTGATTAGCTAGAAGTCGTGCTCCATAAATGCATATTATTTTCATTTAAAAAGCATTATAGATGATTTTTTTAACTGGCCAAACATTCTTCTCTAAGAAAGAAGGGAAACTCTATGTTTATTTCACAATATCTATAAGTAGGCATTGCATATGCACTGTTTAATAATTAAAGAGAGAAGGAATAGAAATAATAAACAAGAAGTAAGAGACCAAATAGTGTGATCCTAAGTAGCAGTGTGTTTTAGTTAGGCTAAAATAATTTAATCTACTAACAATATTACTTTAAGTTTTTGGCTATATTGACATTAAGGATAGATTTGATAATAGAAGTTAATAAAAATTTATTTTTGCATAAACAAATGAGTTATATTCTCCATCTTCAAGTCCCTGTTTGTATAGTGTATCTGCTTGTAACTGTTAGAACGTTCTCGAGAGATCAACCATATTCAGTTGGAGATATTGCTTACATCTATTACAAACTTGGTTACTAAAATTCTCCCAGTCTCACTCCACTCCCTAACCGCTTCCTGTAGGTGTGTAAGTAAGTGTACACTACAGATTATTACTTTTGTCTTGCTTTATTAAACAATAACAGCAACAAAAAACATATAGAGAATAAGGAAGGAATTCTAGCAATATAAAGGAGTAAGAAATCATTTTGCTAAATTCTTCAAGTAATGGAAAGCAATGATGCTCAGAACAGTGAAGTGACCTCTTCATGTTCATAGTGTTAGTCATGACTGTGTCAAAGAACAAAATTAAGGACATCCAATTCTCTAATGAAAATCAATTTCCACTGTATAGTGTGTGAAATTCCCTTCTCATCATCACTATTACTGCTATTATTCTATATTTTTCTTTACTTAGAAGATAACCTTCAGATATCTTTTAATATGAAGTACGGTATTTTCAAATTAAATTATTTTAAGGTTAGAGAGAATAAATCATGTAAAAGGAAGTGGAGATGTTCACACTTTCAGAAAATAATAGTTTTAATGTCATCATAAACTCTAAATTAAAAATTAAATGTATAGGAGGAAAAGGTCCCAATTGTCACCTAATATTGTCAGATGATAATTTGATGACATTTTTATCATAACTTCCTTCAAATGGATAAGTTTGTGTATCAAAACATGACATTTGAATTTTATACAAATGACAACATGATGACCTGATGTCATGTGAGATTAATTATGGCGCTCACTTCTATATGAATATGAAACTTTTCCAATAGTCATTGTAGAAATTTAATTATTTAGATCAAGTCCTATCAGAAACTGGATGCATAAGAAGTGCATTTTATTTTATATATATATTACATTTAATTTGTGGTAACATACAAGTGTTTTTCAAAGAAATCAAATTTTATTAAGGTAAATTATATTTTTAGAGAATAAATGATATTTTATTAAGTTAAATGTTTAACTTAATGAATGCATTTCCTAATGCTACACTGTCTATTTTATTGAAGGTTATCAATGCAGAACAGTACATGGTGACTTTAACCCTAGGGGGCATTTGGCAATATCTGGAAACATTTTTCATGAGGGCCAACGTGTCTATTAGTTTCAGTTGGCATAGTGACTAGAGCCTAGGTTTAGGTTTTAATGAATATTAAATTGAAAGAAAAAATGAAAATGAATATTATTCAGCCTGTATTATATTAGTCTTCATGTCAGTCCTCTTGTAAATCATATTTATTTTTTAATTAAATAAAGGTCCTACAAGGCAAGAAGGTCAGCTGTCCATGAATGTCCTAATGCATTCCTCAGATTTGGTTGTGACAACCAGGAACATGGTGCTCCTAGCATTTAGTTAGTAGAGCTTAGGGATGTTCCTAAATATTCTGTAATATGTAGGACAACCCCCACAACAAAGAATCATTCAGACCAAATAGGTAATAGTACAAAGGTTGAGAAACTATATGCATATTGCATTTATATATGTACGCATGTATAGGTGCATGTGCAAGTATGTAAGTAGGTATGTGTTTATGTGTGTGCATATGCAAGAGTGTGTTTTTAAGGATGTGATTAATGTCTGAAAAGCCAAACCCAAAATAGGTAGTATTAATCGCCTTTGGTTGGAGGATTGATATTGGTTGAGCATCAAGGGAAAAGTTTGATATACATATACTATATGATCTTTTTACAATAAGATTGCTTTAATGTATTACTTTAAAAATCAAAAATACATTTTGGAACTATAAATAAAGCCTATAGAGTGGTAAATATTAAAGTTATGGTACTCAGAGCCTCTTTTTTCTTCAAAATTGAATTTATTAAAGAAAATTTGTATTATTTAAGGAAAGACTGTTTTTTCCCCCATCCTCCCTGATTCCTGAACTTGCAACTATGTCATCTGGATAACACTTATGATGATTAGTGTCATACGATGGCTTTTGATTTATTTTGGCTTGTTTTATTTGTTTTCAATCAACTTAATTAACATTTATGTAAATGAAACTTTCCAAAGAAATATGGATTTTTCTACCATGGATCACATGACAATTGTATTTTGGCTCATTCACAATAATAATTATAACAATGGAGTTCTGAAAAAATTAAACATTTAAAATCTGTATTTTTGGTATATTTTGATGGTTTATGTTACTCAGTTCAAATATTGTGCTTAAATTTCTCAGGTTTCCATTTGTGGAATAGATGATAAAATCTTTTAATATGACTGGAGATGTCAATTTTTTTTGATTTTGTAATTTCACATTTGAGGTTAAGTTCTGAAATAGTTACTAGTTCAGAGTTATATGTTGCATGTAAATTATTTAGTTTATCACTGGTTAATCTATCTCTAATATCGTTTTGCTTTAGACTCTTCCAGATTAGATATTAACATTCTAATATCAAGTTTCTCTTAGTCAAAATTTTCTTAAATATTTTGTCTACACTATTATGTCACTATGATGATATTTTATACGTGTCTTTTATCAGTCACATAGAGATGGATTTTACCTTTTAGTTTGTTTATGCAATCTGACAATTTGTTTTTCTAAGCAGTGGCTTTATTCCATTATATTTATTGAGATTTTTAATACATGGGAAGTTATTATTACAATTTTTTTTTGCATGTTCTGTTTAACATGTTTTTTGTTTACTAGTTTGTTGTTTTGTTTATTCTCCTTTCATTCTCTTGTAATGACTTTTGTTGGAGTTTCTCTCTATTGATTTGGAAGTTTTATGTTTTTAATATTTATGGTTGCTCTTAATGTTCTGCATGTATTCTTTACTTCACATGTCAAATCTTAATATCTCTTCCTACCTCTTAAACAACAAGGACATAAAATGGTCAAGTTTCAATTACGTTATTGTGTTTTCTACTTTTTACATGCCTCATATATCGAGTTATTTTTAAGCTCCCAAATCAGTCATTATTCTTCTGGTTTTTATTGTGATAGGGGGTGCTCAGTTTCCTTGAGCTTGGGTTACAGGACACATCTCTGGGTTTCAAGCCATTCCCCCAAGATTTCAGGCCCCTACTCTAGGCCCTGCCCCAGATGAAAGTTACTGTTGCGAGTTAGACCTATCTGTGGCACCAACTGGCAAAACTGAGACCACAAGGGGCAGCTGGCTTATGCAAATCCAGAGGCTGGCCATGCTCAGTAGAGAGGCGTTATATGACTCTAGTAGGTAGGCATGCTCAGTAGAGAGGGGGGTTATATAAACCAAGTAGCTGGGTATGCTCAGTAAAGTGGAATTTATCCTCTGAATGACCTTCCACTAGAGGTTCTACAGAGCACAGAATATTCTTGAATATGTCTGGTGCATGTGATAGGATTTGACCAAAGAACCTGCTCCAAAAAAGGAGATCAGCTGAGCATGTGCAACACTATGTTACGTAAGTGGGAACCACCTATTTAATTTAGTACTCATTAGATAGCAAAGCTATAAAAGCCAAATTCCAGCAGAAGGCAGGGTTGTTGCTCTCTGTCCTATGGCAAACCTGTACTTTGCTGGCCGAGGTGTGTATGCTTTCTTTTGTGTCAAAATTACTTTCAGCAAGTGGCTGCTCACTCTCTTGAGCCAGCCTGCACTCTGTACTAAACTTTAAGTGTGTGTTTCTTAGTTTTGTGTTAAACTGGCAACAGGCCCTGCTCAGTCTCTGGAGCTATGCCACACTTTCTCTGTGAAGTCTGTATCTCTTTTGTGTTACATTAAACCTGTTCTTACTTTCTACTGTAACTCTGCTCTTGAATTCTTTCCTGTGGTGGAGTCAAGAACCTGGTAAGAGAACAGGCAGGGTAGGTCGAAGCCGACTACCACGCCACCCAGACCCTACCTCCATCATCATTATTGCTAGTAGTATTAATGTATAAAATATGCACTTAATTTATATTTCTAACATATTTAATAACTTATTTGCTCCCCTTTGCTTCTACATTAAACTTCTTATTTTATCCAATTTACTTCTTATTGAAATATGACTGTAACAGGTATACATACTTTACAAAGCTTAAAATTGATAACTTTACAGTTATCCTAAAGAATCCAAAGACCTTAGAATGTTTAAACACTGACTTCTTTCTTTATTTTCATGTTATATTTATCTCCTATCTTTTTTCTTTGTTCTTAAAGTACTTTCCAGATTTGTCATTATTATTAAAAATTATTTAAACATTCGATGTTGCTTAGATTTATCCACATTTACCAATATCTTTATTCCTGGTTTCTTCTACCCCTCTTCTTCCTTCCAGTTCTATTTCGTTATTGATTTTTTAGAGCCTTTACTAATTTTGTTTTGTTTTGTTTTTTCTATTCAGCCTGTAAGCAGAGAAATCTCTCTTTTTTATGAAATCATTGTTTTTATTTGTGTATAAGTTTATAGGATGATTTTTTTCACTATTGTTTTATTGAATATATAATTTTAGTGTATACTAGACATACTAGACTCTATTTTTGCTGATGAGAAGTCTGCTGTCTTTATCTTAGGTTGATTTCAGGATTACCACTGTGTCCCTTGTGTTCTGTAGACTCAGTGTGTCTAGGCTCAGTTTCGTTTTTTGTTTCTTTTCTTGACTTTCAGTTTTCTTGACTTGTGGAATTATTTCCTAGGGCTTTCATAACAAAGTGCCATAACCTGGAAGCTTTAAGTCTGAAATCATGTTGTTGTCAGGGTTGGTTTCTCCTGAAGTTTCTGAGGGAAAGATCTGTTCCTGGCCTTTCTCCTCGGCTTGTAGATGGCCACCTTCATGTTCCCATAGTGTTCTTCCTGTATGTGCACCTTGTATCCAGATTTCTCTCTTTTATAAGGACACCACTCATATTGAATTAGGGCCCACCTTAATGAACTCATTCTAACTTGATTACCTCTGTAAAGACCCTGTCTCCAAATAAGGTCACATTCTGAATTACAGGGGGTTAGGACTTCAACATATGCATTTTGCAGGTATACTATTTATTCTCAACAGTCTGGCATCCATACTTTTTTCTATAATTATTAGCATTTTTATATTTAATTATAAAAATATAACATCTATTATTTCTTTGAATTTGCTTTTTCCTTATTGTTTCATTTTAAAAACTTCTATTTGATATCATTTCTGTCAGATTTATTTCTAGCTTACTAATACTCCCTTCAATTAAATTGAATTGTTATTTATATGTCTTTCAATTTAAACATAAATATTAGCTTGAATATATTTAAAAACTTATAGTTTCTTTTGGTTTTCTTTCTTGTTTTTACAAAGTAACCTATCCTTTCATTTTGACCTCTATTTCTTCTCTTATTACTTTAATTATTGCAAAATACCTATTTAACAATCTTGCTTAAAGTTTTTAATGTTTTTGTGTTTGGTGTTCAAACTATCTGTGTGTTCACTATCTGTCATAGACATTTCATCCTGATACACTTTTTAAGTATTTATGTACCCTGGTCTACATTGGTGTTTGCCAAGTGGAAATGGGGTTTTGGTGGGATGGCTCCAAACTATAACTTAATAAATATCCACAGCCAGCCATTTATCTCTTAGTCTGCTGACAACAAGTAGTTTCATAAACCAGAATAAATACTATTTTTTTAATTCCTGACTACTGATTATTTTTCATATACTTAATGTAAACAGCAACACTGAAAAATAAAGCTTATATACGTTTCATCTGGGCTGCAGGTTTGGGGGTTAATTTGTTACCAATTTTTTTTTTTTCTAACCCAAACTCCCAATAGAAATCAAACTTCCTTGCTATTTTTTAAACCTGGTGAGGAAATAGTCTAATTTTCATTTCATGGTGTTCATTTCAAGTGTTCTGGCTTTCTTCAGATATCTACATTATAATTCTGTATCTTAAGGAGACTGAAAGTCATGTTTTCTTATCTTCAGGAGATATAAAAACCTAATTCTTGGTCTCTAGGACTTGTATTCAGTTAAATTTCTCTCAGAGGCACTGGGCTGGCTGACAGTTGGAAATGATCTTCATGTGACAAAGTCCTCCCTTCCTTCCTTCTCCCCCAGTGAATTATCTTTCACTGTTTCACTGTTTCTAGCTTATTTGTATCATATTATAACTTTTAATTTTTATACACTATTTCTAATTGTTCACCATAAGACAAATTCCTTTATCAACTTTGCCTGCCACTTTTATGTTCGTATCTTACCTCAGGTTTTTCTTTGTACAAAAATAAGATTTGGATTAGGTAATCTTTTTAATATCCTTTCTGGATATAAATAATAGTATTCTTTTACTATGCTTCAGTCCTTTCATGAAGAGAATAGATTAAAATACAAAATATTCCCAAAATATGAAATAGAAATATGTACTCAAAAACTCTATTTCTTTATAACTCATTATAGACTAATATATTTCAGCATTCATTTACCTTAAGGAAATAAGTAGTTTTTATCATACGTATAAGATTGTTTTCAGAAAATCTTTTACATTATTTTAGTGACTTTTATCCAATGAATATTTGAATATTTAATTGCACTCGACATCACATAACAAAGGCATTTAATGTGAAAGCTGAGCCTAGAAGGCCTTCAAATATATCCAGTTTTATTTTACTTCTGTTTTTTGTTTTGTTTTGTTTCATTTCAAGAGGAAAATACCAGGCATTTATTACAAGAATTACAGAGTGAGATATAATCAATTCCTTTCATCTAGTATTCTTTATGATTTTTTTTTGTATACAACGTGTTTGTCATTATATTTCAAGAAATTGGAACAACATATGCTGTGAAATTATTTTCTATATAAAAGTAAAATACTAATATTAAATATAGCTTAATCATACCATTTTCTTGGTTTGCATTGTTTGGAGATATAGCTTCACTACAATTGAGTTTATTTTGACAAAAGTTGAAGACTATTTAGGACATATTCATATATTCAAAATGTATTGAGCATTTCCTGTGTTCTTTTCACTATGGTAGGCATAGTTTCTGTATGTGTGTGTGTGTATATATATATATATATTTATATGGAGATATATATATATATATATATATGTTTCTATACTGGTGAACAACACAGATACATTTAGGGCATTCACATCAATCCAACATTCGCACAAATAAATATTCAATTATAAACTGCTATGAGGATTATAAAAGAAAATTGTACTTGCTTTATAGTGTAAAACAAAAATTAGGGATGAGAAAATAACTCCCTGAGAAAGTGACAGTCAGGCTGATATCTGTAAATGAATAGAAGCTAATCACGCCTAAACTGATGGTGTACATGTATGTGCTTATTGGGAATAGAGGAGTGTGCATGTAAAGAGAGCACAACATGTAAATATCCCGAGATTGGAAGGAGTTTGTGCATTGAAGGACCAAAAGAGCCAGGAACCTGTAGTTTAGGGAATAAACAATAGAGAGGAGAGAGATGAAGCTAGACTCAGTAGGTCCTTGATGTTACACGGCCTCTTAAGCAAATCATTGTGTTCTTAATGTGTAGGGAAATGTGAAATCATTGCTGACTTTTCAGAAGAAAGGTCTGTGTCAAAAATATATTGGTTATTGTATTTATTGTCAAACAATCACTTTTGCACCTCTGTGAGCAACTGGGATCCAGAGAAGAATTACAGGAAAATCAAATGCAGGTTAATTTCTGCAAAGGAGCTAATATATCATAGAAAAGATGGTAGTAGAGCATAGTTTGCTTACTTTTCTTCAATTATTCAAGGGATAATGTATTTATGGATTGTATAATATATTATGGACTTAGGATAATGCCCTTGAGAAGTACTCATAACGTATACAAAAGTAACAAGAAGTAGAGGAAGGAACATTTAACAGGTAGCCTTGATTTTTTTGTTACTATATAAATCTTTGACCTTGGTAAAACCAACCTCTCAGAACAGTTTTATTATACACATTAATAAGGTGGAGGAACTGGAAGATCCTGTTTGGCTTCAAAAGTTGCTGTTTCAATATGAATTTAGCAGTTGTTAGAAACTAACCACATGCCATTTACTATGCTATATATGGAGACTATATTAATAAAAAATATACCCCTAGTGATTAATGAAATTAAAACAAGAAGTGGAGGCATTTTGTAGAACAAGCAATTTTCTCGCAGTGCTAATGATGCAGCAATAGATTCAGCAACAGTGCTAATCCTAGGGGGTGTTGGTGCAAGGGGAGGAGAGATGCACTTGACTTACATGAGTTTAAGGAAGATTCTTCAGAAGAAGAACTTTACTAATATTTTCCTCTTAGTAGAAAACAAGACCAGTATAGTGTGTTGGTTAAGAGGAAGCTCCAGTGGAATTTTAGAAACTACATATCAAAAGGTAAGTGGATTGCATTCAAGGACCAAAAGTTGGAGCACAGCTAAGTGGGAGTGGGAATGAGGCTAGAGAGCATGGATGGACCACAGAGTACAATCCTGGCGGGAGACTCAGAGAATATAGTTTATCCAGAAGTGTTTGCGAATGAATTAAAGGATTTTCAGGTGGAAAATGACATGTGACATTTATTACAATTTTGGCAGCAGAGGGGATGCTTTATCATTGCACAAATATAGACTAGAATTAGGCAATCTCAGAAGAAATTGAGAGGAAGAAACAGATTAGAACTTTTTTCAGAATGTAGAATTGACAAAATTT
Source organism: Galeopterus variegatus (assembly GCF_000696425.1). Lineage (NCBI taxonomy): Eukaryota > Metazoa > Chordata > Mammalia > Dermoptera > Cynocephalidae > Galeopterus > Galeopterus variegatus. The sequence continues at coordinate 10,745 of NW_007738342.1, read as the reverse complement.
TGCAGAGTGAGAAATGGAGATGCAAGATTGTTTGAAGATGGTTGACAGGATCCTGATTGTATTGAGCTGCTGAAGGGTAAAGGAGGAGGATCACATCTGGGAGTTAGGGTGATGGAGTTAGGTTTCGACAGCTGTGTCCAGGAGCTCTGTGGGCATGGAGATAGACAGGTATGGAAAAATGCAGAGCAGTCCAGGAGAGATATATGGGCTGACAAGTAGCAATGGAAGACACTGGAGTTTAATTGGTGATTGAAGCCATGCATATAGATTTAGGGAAACATATATGGACTTCTGCTGGTTCAGAATGGAATTCTGGAGAACAAAAAGATTTAAGGGGAAGGAGAAAATGAGGGCTGCATAGAGAGTTTGAAAATGAAATTCTACAGAGGAAGTAGAAACAACCAAGAAGAGCTACAATCACTGCAGACAAGGAAGGAGTAAATCTTGAGGAGAAAGTGGACAAGAAACTCTTATGCTTGAGTGGGAATAATATTAGAATTTTATCTCTCAGGTTTTTTTTGTTTGTTTGTTTGTTTGTTTTTTATACCTAGGAGTTTATTTTTTCCTGAACAGCCTTTGTGGCATTCAGGAGCTGAGCCATTTTCAAGAGGATTGAGACGTGATAGAGAAGTAGAGGAAGACTATACATTAATGTGAATTCATGGGTTATTTGCTTATTTGTAGTAGTCCTATTTATATTTTTCAGCCCTTTTAATCTTTGCTCTCTAGCAATTAATAATCCAGGGCATGTAAAAACTTGCGTATTCCTCTACATAAACTCTTCCTATCCACTTTAATGATTTACACATGTTCATATTGTTTAGTAATCTCCTGCTGGCTATTGAAGGAAACCATCTGAAACTAGTTCAACAGTGAGAAGTAATTTATTAGCTTGCATACCTGAAGAGTAGAACAGGCTTCAAGCACAGGTAGAATCGGAGATAGAAATGATGTGATAAGGATTCTAAACAATCCTCTGAAGCTGTGAATTCAAAAAATATGTGAGATCCAAGTCCCATGATTTGTAGCCAGCAGTTCAGTCAGTTTCTATGCTCTATTAGAAGCTAACACGGTTAGCTTCTTTCTTGCTTGAAGCTAGATATGGAAGACATTAAGTGCCCAAATAATTGTCAATTTCACATTTTAGGGTCTATTTTTAAGACCTCTCATGTCTTGGTACTAGTTTCTCTATCAGAGTTCTTTGTTTGAAAACAAGCTACATTGTCTAACTTAAGCAAAATAGTAATAATAATATAAGATAAATTATTTTTACTGAAAAGTTATACATCTTTTCTCTGAGCCTTACGAGTTTAGTGTTAAGCCATGTCTAGACAAATGACAGTCAACAAGTACCATACATTGCTATTGTTTATTTGTATGTGTGTCTCAGTGCATGCACCCAAAAGCATGGCTCAGTAGATCACCTTTTTGACTGAATCAGAATCTGACTCTGAGTAATTTAAGCATAAAAGTTACTTTGTGGATGGATATTGGATAGCTTTCACAACTGGAAGAAAGGCCAGTAAGTCAGGGTTAAAATAAAGTAGAAACCAAGAAAGGCTGAGTTAGTGTAAATGCAGCCAAGTTAATATTCCAGGGACAATTAAGAAAATTGCATTAGATCATTGCCAATGACACTTCTGTCCCCAGACTTAAACTACTAGTGCTGCTGCTATTGTGTTCTTGATAACACTGCCATGAATAATATTCAACTTTGTCTTGATCTTTCTGTCACTTGGTCAAGTTTTAAGCTCCAGAGAACAGTATATGTTGGCCCAGCCTAAGTCATGTGCCTGTTGTCTGACTACCCCAAGTAGGGAAGATGCAAAATCTGGCTCCTGAAGGTTCCATAATTGAGACAGAACTTTATCTTTCATCAAAAGTGCACAAAGTCGCCATAAGATGGGTGTCCATGAAAGGCACACATACAAACATACACACATGCACACACACACACACACACACACACACACACACACACATACGTCCAGCATATAGCTTAATATGATTCCTGAACTGTATAGGAAAATTTAATATATTTGACTTTGACTTTCACTATATTATTTTACTTTATCCATTATGCCTTTAAGATATATTAAATATAATTCATCCTATTTTAAAGTAAACAGAAACTAAGAAGAATTACAGGTCACTATCTTTCTTTTTTGAACTTACTTCAGTGTCCACCAACTTGTTTTGAAGAAAGGAATTTTACCTATTAAGTTATATATATATATATAAGAAACTAAAAGTAATGATTCATAATCTTGTTTTGGAACATCTTGTCTGCTTGGTAATTGCTTGTTCAGTTCATTAGCTACTTTGCACGCATGGGTTCTTTCTATTGTTATATCAAAATTAAGAGAAGTATTAAACACGTTTATAGTATTCAAGGAAGTATAAACTATTTTTAATTAAAATAGAAGAACACTAAGCAGAAAGGAAATGCTATAAAAGAGACATATTTTGCTAGGAATTACATTTTCTTTTTACACATGACTTATATTATGGGCTTATGCTGGGTTTTTTCCTTCTTAATCTGGAGTTGCCATTGTTACTCTTGTTCTTTAAACCCTATTATTATTGTTCCATTTAATTAAATTCACCCTGAGGAGTTTTCAATTTTATTACTATTTTTATAAACATTTATATAGAAGAGTAAAATAATATCTAATTACCCATCAATTATTGGCACAGACAACATGAAGTAAATATTTATATGTTCCTGGGGGGAGGAGCGTCAATATGTAATGCAGCTGCTGCAGACCAAACATGATTTCTGGAGAGCTGTTAATTTGCACATGACTTGTTTTCTATCCTACACTTTGCAGCTGCAGTTTTCCAATGTTTATAAAAAATGGTGAAAACAAGATGAGTATATGCTAAATTTGGGCTGATGTATTAAAAGCAAAGATTTGATCTGGTATTTATTACTATGGGACAAGTATCAATAATGTAGAAAGGGTCTTCCAAAAATTCATAGAAAGATTTGTATTATCTCTTAATTCCATTTTTCTGTGGACTTTTTGAAGTACCCTCATATTTGTAGTTTTCAGCTTCGTTTGAATATTGGAATAAGGTGAGGACTTTTTAAAAATTCTGAAGCCCAGACTGCAGGGAAGGTCAATTACATCAGGAAATCTGAAAACAAACAAACAAACAAACAAAAACTCCGGTATCAGTATTTTTCAAAGCTACTGAAATTATCCTTAATTACCAGCTTTGAGAACCACTGGTCTTTAGACTCATTTTAGTAAGATACCTTGAGTAAGGTGACATGGACTTTCGACAGTGTTAGAAATGACTACTCTGGGGCCGGCCCGGTGGCGCACTGCTACAGTGCGCTGCTTGGGAGTGCGGTGGCGCTCCCGCCGAGGGTTCGGATCCCACATACAGACCGGTTCCTGCTCACTGGCTGAGCGAGGTGTGGGGGCAACACCGAGGGTTGCGATCCCGTTGCCAGTCCCGGTCCGGTACGGGCGCAACACTGAGGGTTGCGATCCGTTGCCAGACACGAAAAAAGACAAAAAGGAAAAAAAAAAAAAAAAGAAATGACTACTCTGTTTTAATAACTGACACCTGTAAAATAGCGACCACCTCAACGTAATACATGTTAATCTTTTTATATGACCTTGAGTAATGCTGAGGGCTCTTGGTAAAATTTATCAATGAAAGTATTCTTCCTTTTTAAAAAAGAGACTGCATATTGTTTTTTCTCTACATACATGTCTTCAGATCACCTTTGTTATTTTATTATGTTTATTTTCATTTTTATGTGCTATATATGTATGTGCATAGTGGGAAAATCAACTAGTACAGAAAAAGTTAACAAAAATTGCCATTTCTCTATTTTCCTTATGGGTAAAAACCAGTCTGTAATAGTTTAGTTCTTTCATTTTGTCTTGACTAGACTTTATCTTTGTTTCCTGCTGTGGTACATTAGAATCTAATGGTTTACACTAATCCTACCACTTTTTCCCTTCTCCTCATATTGCTTTATCGTTAATTTTATAGTTCATCTCTTGATTGCCTTTTTAATATATGTAAAATAGTGACACATTTATTTCTGTCATTAACTATAGATAGCTACAAGTAATTTGCAGTTTTAGCATGAGGATACAGAAAACCCTAACTTGACTTCAGAAGGCATTGGGATAGATGACAAGTGTTTGGGCTAACTTTCATCACCAGCTCCCCTGGTTAGTTAGCCCAGACATCTTATATTGATATTTTTCTTAAGAAATTGTTACATACAGTTTTATTCCAAGAATAGTCACAATTGTTGGCAGAGGTTTATGACTAGCTGTTGAGTGATTTGTTTAGAGACATTAAGTACTTTTTTCTACAATTTTTCAATTAAACTTTATGTTTCACAACTACACAATACCTGGAATTTTTGACTCCTAACCTTCTCAGGAAATACACAAGACAGGTAGAAGTGTTGAACAGCAGAAGTCCTTCCATGTATTTTTAAGGATGTGGTTTCTTTTTTACTTCTATGTCAATCATCCTTACTTCTCCTTCAATTTTTCTATGAAGAAATTACTGAAATATCTTTCCTGTTGAGGGCAAACTTTACAATCTTTACTTTGTGAGGTGTTTAAATCTTTTAAATACTTTTTCATAGTGCAATGGGGCTTCAGGGAAAAGAAGAAATGAAGATCATGCTTAATTTCCCATCTTGAGCGGAAAAACTTCAGGGAACCTCACATAAAGGTGAATGTGCATTGTTTGTGTTATAATGTTTCTTGAAAATGGTAGGTGGTTTGAAAAGTTTACATGTGTTAAGCGTGGGGACTATCATACAGTATGTGAAAGACACTGTATGATATCAAAATTATTATCCAAGCCAACTGAATAGTCATCAATTTTAGCTAATATATTAGACATCATTATTTACCATTGTGCTAGATATTAGCAATATAATAAATAATCCTCTGCAATAATAGTGCAGTAACAAAATTATCATTTTTAAGGTTTTATTCAGGTATAATTGATATACAAACATTACACATATTTAACATATATATATTTTAAGGAGTTTGGACTATTCTTACAGCCATGATAGCATCACAACAATCAAGGTGCTAACTGTACTCACCTCTAAAATTTTCCTTACATTCTTGTGTTTGCATGTGTGTGTGTGTGTTTTCTGATAAGAATATGGTGGATTAACTGAATTGTGTCCCCAAAGTTCATATATTAGAAGCTTAATTCCCACTGTAGCTGTTGAGGGTGGGAAATCCTATTATGGTATTTAAAAGGTGTGGCCTTGAAGAAGTGGTTAGACTGTAAGACCATGCCTAATGAATGGATTAAAAATGGAGGTAATGGGCGTGGTTCCAAGGGCTTTAAAAGGAGGGCACATGGAAAGTTAGTCTCTCTCTGCTCTGCCATTTTCTGCCATGTGAGACCTCTGGGTCACTGTCACGTGATGTGTTCCTTGGACTTTGGACTTCCCAGCCTCAGAAACTGTAAGTAATATATTTTGTTTTCTTTATAAATTACCCAGTTCCATGTATTTTTCTTTAAGCAACAGAAACGGACTAACACAATGTGAGATTTATCCTCTTAACATGTTTTAAAGTGAGCAATACTATATTGTTAAATATAGGCACTAGGTCATTCAGCAGATCTCTAGAACTTATTCACCTTGCATAACTGAAACTTTATACCCTTTGAGCAACAATTTCACATTCTCCCTCCCTCCAGCCCCTGGCAACCACCATTCTATTCTCTGCTTCTAAGAGTTTGACCATTTTAGATATCATATACAAGAAGAATCATGCAGTATTTCTTCTTCTGTTACTGGCTTATTTCACTTAGCGTAATGTCCACTAGGTTCATATATGTTGTCACTAATGGTAAAGTTAGGATCTAGAAGAGAGATCTACACCCCGATGTTTATTTCAATATTATTCTCAATATTTACGATATTAAAGCCATCTAAATGTCCGTCAACAAATGAATGGTTAAAGAAAATGTAGGATAAATATAAAATGAAATATTATTCAGCTTTTAATAAGGTATCAGTACACTTTTGCATCAGTAAAGTTGTGTTAACATAGGCTATGTGATAATTCTAGATCTATCGTATTTCCATAGTTCCTGAAGATATTTTACCATATTATGTACACATTATACTGTATTTATTTGAACATCCAAATTATAAATTTTAATTAATATCTATAAAAGACTAACAGGAGAAATTTATAGCTTTAAATGACACTAAGATTTATCTCAGTTTTGGAATGAATTAAAATTAATTCTTAACATCTACAATTTAAAATTAGTTCTGTTAAAAAGCATGAAGACAAATATGATAACTTAAAGATTTCTTCTAAATTTGATTTAGATATGACTTATAATGAACAAAAATGTTATTTATTTATGCCAGTGAGCAGAGACTCATCTCATGCTTGGCTCACATCCCCCCCCCCCACCACACACACACCCCACTTTACCCAGTTCCAATTCAACAACAAAGATGCTTGCAAATTACTATATTTACAAAGTTCCAGAAATTCATTTTAGGTTTCTTACCTGTTTTCAATGGGGTATGCTTTTTCAAATACAATTTTTATTGAGATAATTATAGATTCACATCTACTTGCAAGAAATAATACAGAGATATATCCTGCAAGTTTTGCCCCATTCCTACCAATGGTAATATTTTGCTGAACTGATGTTTAATGTCACAACCAGGGTATTGACATTGATGCAATCCATCAATCTTCTTCAGATTTCCCAGGATCTCCTTGTTCTCATTTATGTGTATTTGTGTGTATTAAGTTTTATAAAAGTGTTATCCCTGGCATAAGTCCATGTATCCTCAGTGCCATAGTCATGGTACTAAACTGTAACACCAGGAACCCTCCAGTTGTCCTTTTGTGACCACACTCATTTTTCTCCTGTCACCATCCTTTCCTCCATTTTCCCTAACCCCAGACAAACATTAATCTGTTCTCCTTTTCTATAATTGTGCCATTTAAAAAAAAATGTTAGAGAAAAGAAAATACACAGCACATACGCTATACAACCTTTTGGGATCAGGTCTTATTCACTCAGCATAAGTCTCTAGAGATTCGCTCAAATTGTTGCATGTTCTAATAGTTCATTACCTTTTCTTCCTGAATATCCCATGATAAGCAATGTGCAACTTTCTCCATGACAGGCATGTGCCACAGATTAACAATTCATCTGTCAAATGACATCTGGGCTGATTCCACTTTGGGGCTATTACAAATAAAGCTGCTATGAAACTTCATTTAGAGGTTTTTGTGTGAACATATTTTCATTTTTTGGAGATAAATGTCAAGGTGAAATTTCTGGGTTGCCTGGTATTTGCATGTTTACCTTTTTAAAGAACTACCAAACTATTTTCTAGAGTGGTTGTGACATTTTAAATTCTTATCAGCAATATAAGGAATCCAAGTTCTTCACCTCTTTCCCAGAATTTAATGTTCTTGTTATTTTTTATTTTAGCTATTCTGCTAACTGCATGGTGATATCTCATGTGATTTTAATTTTTTTTTTTGTAATGGCTAATTATGTTGAACATCTTTTCATGTGCTTATGTGTCATATGCATATTCTCTTCAATAAAATATCTTTTCCTGTCTTCTGCTCATTTTCTAGTATTTTTTTTTTTACTGTTAAGTTTTAAGAGTTCTTTATATATGCTATGTAATTCCTTTGTTGAATACTCAGTTTAAAAAAATACTTGCTTCCAGTCTCTATCTTGTCTTTGAATTCTGTTAACACAGGCTTTCATGGAGCAAAAAAATACAATTCACTCATTTTTCCTTTTATGTATCATATTTCTGACTTATTTTTCTGTTGAAGTAGAAGTAAACTTTCTACCATAGCTAGTTCATCTCCATGGGTAAGTGCAAAAATTACTTGTTCATATGAATGTGGAGATTCTTTTGTATGCTACTTCTAAGTCTACATTCTTATGCCAAAGTATTGTCATACCATTTATAGTTACTCAACAAATAAAGTCGGACTTTATCATTCACTTGTGGACTAGATTGCTTAGGCATAGTGACAATAGTTCTAAAAGTCCTGTGACAGAAAACTGTATTTCCAATTGAATTAGTCAGGGTTCTTCAGGGAAACAGAACGAATAAAATATAGAGAGATAGATAAATATAGACATAGATATATAAGAGGAGATTTATTATAGAGATTGGCTCATGTCATTATGGAAGCTGAACAATTCTATCATCTTCTGTCTACAAGCTGTAGAATCAACAAAGCGTGTGGTGTAATTAAAATCTAGTCTGAAGACCTGAGAACCAGGGGTGGCAGTAGCGTAAGTCCCAAAGTGTGAAGGCTGAAGAACCAGGAGTTCTGATGTTCCAGGGTAGGGAATGTGGTTATCTCAGCTCTGGAGGAGAGGGAGCAAATTCACCTTTTCTTTGCTTCGTTGTTCTGTTTGGACCTCAACAAACGTGATAGTGCCTGGCCACACAGTCTACTGATTCCAGTGCTAATCTCTTCTGAAAACACTCTCACAGACACACCCAGAAATAATGTTTCCCAGAGGTCTGGTGTCCCTTAGGCCACTAAAGTTCACACAAAATTAACCATAACACCAATCAAGTAAAATTCAGAAACTTGACACATCCCTGTGTATCCATTATGTGGATAATATATGTGGTAAATATATATATTGTATGTATGTATGTGTTTATACACACACACACACATATTTACATATATACAGACACATATATATACACATATATAAATTTCTGAAATTTACTTGATTAGTTTGATGGTTAATAGAATTATATGTATATATACATATACAGAAACCCGACAAATTACTGTTTACCCATTATATGTGGTAAATATATATATATATTACATATATTATATATGTTATCTATTAAATATATATTTACCACATATAATGCATATATACATGTATAACATTGTATATATTATATACTCTGCACTTTCAAATATCTACATATGTACACACAGAAACATACATGTATAATATACAATGTATATATACATTATATGTGGTAAATATATATTTAATGTATATACCATAGTTAATATATATGCAATATATGTACATATGTATGTATACACACATTATATATGGTAAATATATATTTAATATATATATATAACATATATAATATTCATATATATATATATATATATATATATATATTTACCATTACACCAATCAACCATCACACATATGTGGTATGTGTGTGTGTGTGTATACGTTTATTTATTTATTTGTTTATTTGTTTATTTATTTATTTATTTATAAATTCTGTATTCCCCAATATTATTCCAACATGTAGTCTGTTGTGAAACATCACAGAATAAAATGAACATGGATCAAGAGCTGTGGAAAAGTGGACAACATCTTACTGAATTCTTCAGGGTATTGACTCGTTTCGGCTAGTGTAAATGAATAAATAAATCTATTTATTTTCCTCCTATTTCTGTCACATTTCTTGTGAGAATCTGATTCACATTTGGAGTTTGAAATGGAAAATAAAACTAGAGCACTGTTTGGCTTCTGCTGTGTCAGATAATTGCTTTCAAAATTCTGTAAGTGAAAGCCAATTGGGACTGGAACTGTGTTTTTGTTCCTGTGAAACAGAAATTCTGTCATGTGCAGCCACAGGATTTGACTGATACTTGTGGAAGTTATCTTTCCACTTAGTGGGCATGAGTGAGTAGCTTATCAAGTTACAAGTGATGAGAAAGCTGTTATAGGGAAGATAATTACAGAAAGTTAACCTGTGCTTACATAATTATTACCTGCACAATACACTTCTTATTTTGAATATAAAGAGGAAAGCATGCAACTTGTATTAAGAGAAATATTTGATCTTTCTGCCACTACTAAGTTTGGTTTGAAGTGATTTATGTATGTGTGTATTCATGTGTGTATGAGTGTGTATATATGTGTGTGTACACATGTACACATATGTTTGAAAGGGCAGGAGTATTATTAGTCTCCGTGGAAGCTTACACATCGGTGTGCACTGTTCAGTGTTGTGTGCCTGAAATTTTGCACATGCTGATATTTACTCTCAAATGCACTGCCACCTTTATTTTAAAATGAAAAAATTGTCTCTTTAGACATTCTCCGTCTAATGTTTCAGAGATTTATATTTCTAGCCCAAAAGTCTTTTCTGAGATTTTGATTCCTATAGCTAATATAATCTTAATATCTGTGCTTGAAGGCTTTGCTGTGAATTCAAAATTAACCTGTACAAAATTGGACTCTAGTCATTCTAACATTGGTTCACACCTGGCTTCCCTGCAGCCTCCTCTTTTCAGGATTATACTTTCATCCACCCAGGTGTTCACACACCTGCGAATCATCCTTGACATTTCTTTCACTGTCACCTCTCCCTAATCCCAGTCTGTTAGGGAGTCCTGTGAGCTCCTCATCTAAAGTATATCTGAAATGTCCATTTCTCTTCCTGTCAACCCTCTCCATGCTAATTTATTTTGCCGTCAACTTTAACTTGAAATACTGCAATATCTTCCTAATTGGTATCCTTTCCCCTCTTGCACCATATAAACTCTTCCTCATCCAGCACCAAACGGATCCTTTTTGAACACCTATCTGGTCACATCGTTCTAGAGTTAAAAATCCTTCAGCAGCTCTTAAGTGCATTTAGGTTAAATTCTAAATTCTTAACACAGACTAAATGGCATGATATGTTACTCCTTCTTTGATCTTTCTCAGCCCTACTT
>NW_007738341.1:19264-45261 GCF_000696425.1 Galeopterus variegatus | reverse complement strand
ACCCTTGACCTTGTTGTTATAACATCATGCTCTAACCAACTGAGCTAACCAGCCAGCCTGCACTCCCATGTTCATTGCAGCTTTATTTACAATAGCCAAGATATGGAACCAACCTAAATGTCCATCAACAGAGGGCTGGAAAAGGAAAATGTGATATATATACTACTCAACCATAGAATACTACTCAACCATAGAAAAAGAACGCAACTCAAGCAACATGGATGAGCTTGAAGACAATTATGTTAAGTGAAATAAGCCAGGCACAGAAAGAGAAATACCACATGTCCTTACTCATAAGTGTGAGCAAAGGAAGGAAGGAAAGAAATATGGTAGTCAGGCAGGCAGACCACAATAAAACATTGAACTTTCAGAAGGAGAGAACAGATCTATACTCACCAGGGGTGGGAAAGGGGGAAGGGAAGGGGGGCTATGGAGTAATTGGGTAAGGGACACAAAGAATAATTACTATTTGTAATGAACATGCTAAAAATACTGATTTTATAATCACATACTGTACACAAATAGTGATAGTCAACTCTACACCCCATAAATATATAATCAATTATGTTTCAATTCAAAAAATAAATAAATGAATAAATAAAACTAAGTCAGAGACAAAAATAGCAAAATCTGCTTATCTATAAACTTGCAGCCACAAGGGAGCAATCTGCTGTTAGTTTCATTTCAGCAGGAATTCAAAAGTTTCTGAACGGACAAGAAGTTTCAGAGTAAAAATGAGGAGATACTGAGACTGTCAAGTGTTCTATTAGAGTCAGATACTTGGAAGTGGGAGAGACTTTCTTCTTAGCTGCAGGTACATTTGGCAGGGCTTTGTTGGTTTCCTAGTCCTTTTGTACATGCTTGGGAAATGTCCAAGCTGGATAGAGGAAGGGCTTTCCAGCTATTTAGGATTAATATATTTTCTAAACTCTGTGTGGGAAACAGCAGGGAAAATCTGGGCACTGGCAAAAGCCAGGCAGAGTTAATTGTCTTTGTGCAAAGCTGTATTGTTCTTAGTCCCAAGAGTGACACTTCTCAGGAAGCAGTTTCTTACTACAGCTCATGGCCATAGTGGACCTGTATTGTGGAAGTTCGAGCCAAAGCAGAAACTCAGTTGAGGCCAGTTCAGGGAAAGGATGGGAGGGTGGTGGTGAGTTTTGTGATGGGAACGTCCAAGTTAAACAAAGCTAGACACTAGTAAAGCAGCGAAAACAGATTTTATTCAGTGTCTACTGACAGCAGGGGAAAGAGCTGAACTCTCTCTGATTTGCACAGAGATGACTTAAAGGAAGAAAGACGCAGCAGAAAGGAGGAGTGATCCAGGGCTCAAGAAAAGTCAGGGAAGTGAAAAATTACAAAGGGCTGGTACTCTGTGTGGGAAACAGCAGGGAAAATCTGGGCACTGGCAAAAGCCAGGCAGAGTTAATTGCCTTTGTGCAAAGCTGTATTGTTCTTAGTCCCAAGAGTGACACTTCTCAGGAAGCAGTTTCTTACTACAGCTCATGGCCATAGTTGACCTGTATTGTGGAAGTTCGAGCCAAAGCAGAAACTCAGTTGAGGCCAGTTCAGGGAAAGGATGGGAGGGTGGTGGTGAGTTTTGTGATGGGAACGTCCAAGTTAAGCAAAGCTAGACACTAGTAAAGCAGTGAAAACAGATTTTATTCAGTGTCTACTGACAGCAGGGGAAAGAGCTGAACTCCCTCTGATTTGCACAGAGATGACTTAAAGGAAGAAAGACGCAGCAGAAAGGAGGGATGATCCAGGGCTCAAGAAAAGTCAGGGAAGTGAAAAATTACAAAGGGCTGGTCAGTGTAAATGTGATTAGGCCAGCAGTTTCTGCTAGCTGTACATGATCAAAGTTAGCACTCCCATAGAGACTGGGAGATAGAGGCCCTTTTCTTCTGATGATTAAATTCTGAAGTAATGGCTTTCAGTCCTTGAGAAAGACGCTACTGACTTGCAGGAAATACGCCAAGGGACACATCTCCAAGGGACACAGGAAGGATTCACAACTGTAAGCTCTTTTAGTAAATGCTCTAAGATTTTCTTCTGATGATTAAATTCTGAAGTAATGGCTTTCAGTCCTTGAGAAAGACGCTACTGAGTTGCAGGAAATACGCCAAGGGACACATCTCCAAGGGACACAGGAAGGATTCACAATTGTAAGCTCTTTTATTAAATGCTCTAAGCAAGAAAAGTCAGGGAAGTGAAAAATTACAAAGGGCTGGTCAGTGTAAATGTGATTAGGCCAGCAGTTTCTGCTAGCTGTACATGATCAAAGTTAGCACTCCCATAGAGACTGGGAGATAGAGGCCCTTTTCTTCTGATGATTAAATTCTGAAGTAATGGCTTTCAGTCCTTGAGAAAGACGCTACTGACTTGCAGGAAATACGCCAAGGGACACATCTCCAAGGGACACAGGAAGGATTCACAACTGTAAGCTCTTTTAGTAAATGCTCTAAGAAAGAGCATTCTGAGTCTTATCTGAGGTTGGCTAGAACAAATGGTAAGTTCTTTTAACAGCCCTAAACTTTGCTAGACAGAAACTCAAAAGGGGTTGTCCCTGCCCCCCAAAACATGGAAATTTCTGGCTTAAAACATTAGTAGTGTCTATTCTATACTTTAAAAAATCTGAGAACCTTATTACTCATTAAACATTTAAGAAATATGCCTTTTTTTGCAAGAATTATGTGTTTAGAATAAACAAAATTTTAGAATTAAGATTTCCATCTTAAAGACTTGACATGTATAATCCTGAAAGGACCAGAGGTGAACTTGAGCAAAAGGATTAGGGAGTAAGGTGTAAATTACAGACACATAATCAAGTACTTACATGAAATTGGTCAGAGCTGAGATAAGAAACTATGTTCAGAAATATATTAACAAATTCCAGAAAATTCTGCAACTAAAAAAAAAAAACATACGTTTATGATCTCACAGCTTCTGTGGGTCGGTTACTCTAAGCACAGTTTACCTGGTCCACTGCTTCAGGGGCTCTCACAGACTGCAATTATTTCTGCTAGAGCTGTGTTCTCACATGAGGCTCAAGAGGAAGATAATCTGCTTCCAGCTTGGGTGGTTGTTGGCAGATTTCAGCTCCTTGGGGTTGTTGGACTGAGGGCTTCAGCTCTCACCAGCTGTCAGCTGGAGGCCCCCCTCTGTCCCTAGCTGTGTGTCGAGAGGAGGCTGCCCTCAGTTCCTCGCCATGTGGGCCTCCCCTGCATGGTGCGTGCTTCAGCACAGCCTGCAAAACAAGGAGGCGTTAAAGAGAGTCTGCTAACAAGGTGGTAATTTTCATCCTCATACAGCATAAACATGGAAGAAGCGACATCGCATCACTTTTGCCACATTCTTTTGGTTAGAAGCAAATCACAGGTCTCACCTATGCTCAGTTGGAGATCATTACACAAGGGCATGAATACCAGGACACAGAGATCAGTATGGGTCATCTTGGGGCCTACTCGCCACAAGAGGTTAAAAAAAGAAGTATTTGATGCAGAGAATCTCCCAAGTTTTTGCTTTCTGGGTTCTGAACATTATAGACAAGAGGTAGGAAATAAAGAATTCCAGTAGCAGGTGAAATCAGCAGAACTATACACAATGGTTTAATTGTAAAGAAAAGGAAAGTTCTAGTATTTGCAAAGGTTTATGTATGGTATGGTAGGTTGAACGAGGTGGCCTGTAGAGTAACACTTAGAATCAATGATACCATAAACAAACCAAAGCTCATGTAAAGAAGAAGCTTACATGTGTTAACATATAAGTGTTCTAGAACAAGCTGTTATGATAGAACTTATTAACACTCACTTATATTAAATGCACTTAATCAAGTATATCATGTTGTTTTTAGGATTTAGAAAATGTCCGAAATATAATTGTTTATGAAGTAATAAAATACCATTTCTATTTGCCTTAAAGAATTAACCCTTCTGAACTGATTACATACATCTGGAGCTCCTGAAAAAACATGTATTGACTAAATCAGATATATATATATATATATATATATATATGTATGTCCGTGTATATATATATGTATATATGTATGTATGTATGTATATATGTAAGTGAGAGAACTTTAAAAAGTTTGTGAAAAGATTTGTATTATCTTTTAATTCTATTTTTCCATGAACTTTATGAAGTATCCTTGTACATAAGCAAGCAAGAACATTCATAGTATATTATTGCAAAACCTGTAATGTAAAATATTATAAAATCAGAGAAGTATATTTACTCATATTTGAATAAGAATGCTTACAAAAATGCTTTAGGAAATAGTGACTTTAGTTTTATTTCTGCCAAGCTTTTTCTCTATACTCTTCTGTGTCTTACTGGGATCTTACTAGGTTTTCTTACATAAGATTTAAATGACGTTTAATCATGTGTTTATGACTAATAACGGATAAATGTGCATTCTTACTAGAACTTATGATTTTCCTTTATATTTCCTAGCCTACACTTTTCACATTTAATTATTCATATCTAATGACGTTTAATCAATCTGTAGCTTCTCATTTTGCCATTTAAAATCTGTATGACATTGAAAATAGTGATGATAAGTGTCAGATTTATATTTTAAACACTGATTTCTCTGTTTAGGACCTTTATCCTCATTTGGAAATATCTCAGTGACATATGAAACCCCCCCTATCCATAGTCAGCGTAACTTTTGGTGCCAGGCCATGAACTGCTTCCTGGTGCAATATTCCCTAACTCAATAAATAGTATCAAAATCCACCCAATTTTTAAAGCCAAAAATCTTGAGGTCCTTTTGACTTACCCCTGTCCCATGCTTTTTACATCCAATCACTCATTTTCTCGAATCTGTCAACTAGTCTTCATCCTCATTGAATGCTGATGTCTCCATATCTGTATTTTCAACCCTAAGCTCTCTTCCTTGGTGAAACTTTCACATTCAACTATCTTTTCTATCATCTCTACTTGAATGCATGAAGAACGAATCAAAATTAAAATACCCAAATCATAACTTGCAATTGCCCTCCAGACCCCATCCTTGTATTTCTTAGTATTTGGCCTCAACATCCACACAGTTGCTCCAACTAAAAATTCAAAAGTCATTTGTCAATTTTTGTGGGTTTGTTTTGTTTTATCCTTTCATATCTAATACCCAGTCATTCAATGGATCCTCCAGGTACTGCTTCTACATTCTTTTCTAGATCTAAGCAAATAGCACCATGCCGACTGCTAAAATCCTATTCTGAGACACAGTAAACTTGTATCTGGACTATAGCAATATATTCTTAAATAATCATCTTGATACTATTCTGGCACTTTATAGTTCAGTATGATTTTTCCACATAATAAATTTGACTGTCCTTTGACTAACGGTTGATGTTACCGTTCCATCAGGAATTTACTATTAAAACCAGATTTAAATGCAACTTTCTTTACTTTGATTTAAAAGAACTAGATAATCTGACTCATCTCTGTTAATTGGACATCAGCTCCCAACCCTTTTCATTCCATTCTTCTGGTTCAGCCACACATGCTGTGGTAGTGCAAATAATGGACCTCAAATATGTATATATCCTAATCTCCAAAACCTGTGAATGTTACCTTATGTGGAAAAGAAAGAAAAAAAAAAAAGGTTGAGTATCTTGAGATGGAGATTATTCTGAATTATCCGAATGGGCCTTAAATACAATCATAAGTGTCCCCTGAGGGAGGCAGAGAGAGATTTCACTGCAGAAGAGGGCAGTGTGACCATGGAGACAGAAACTGGAGTGACATAACCACAAGACTAAGATAGCTGGCAGGAGCTGGAAGAAGCAAGACACAGATTCTGATTTAGAGCCTTCAGGAATGCAGCCCAATTGAAACTATAGTTTTAGCTTAGTGACTTTGAATTTTCTGGCCTCCAGAACTGTGAGAGAATACATTTCTGTTGTCTTAAAACACTAAGTGTGGGGTAATTTGTTACAGCATCCATAGGAAACTAATATCTTGGCCTTCGTCCATTTCTCTGTTTCAAAGCATTTGTATTTATAATTTCTTTGACCTAAAATGCCCTTCACCTGGGCTTTACATAAATGCATCTATCTCATCATGTAGGTCACAACTCAAAAGCTTCCTTCCAGAAAATGTTTCCCTAGCCATCCTGGATAAATAACATCTGTTTCCTAACCACCTTAAACCACAGGAATCACTAAGCTTTCTTTCTTTCTTTCTTTCTTTTTTAAATCTAGTAACAGCACACTCAAAAAGGATTTATCTGCTATGTATTCAATGCCTGTCTTCTTCCACAAGAATTCAAGCCCTATATGGTCTACAATTATACTTTTCTAATTTTCTGTGGCAGTTAACCTTACTTCCTAAAATATTGTCCCTAATATAGGTTATCGAAGAATAAATAGAAATAAGTCCACTAAGATCATGTGTGTATCACATTTGTTTATTTTTCCTCTAAATTTTGGCTTTGCTCAATCATTAGTTATAAGTATTAACCTCGCTAAATAAGTTTTTGTGATTTTATAGTTCCTACCTCACTTAACTCTTCCAGTTATTGCTACTGTTGGCCTGAGGAAGTTGAGACTTGATTTAAGAAAAAATAAATAGGAAGTAATTATATGCATTGCCTTCTTCAACATTAAAGAAGTTTTAAATTTTGTCTATCAAAAAATAATGTAATTATGTTTTATTTTTAAATTAAAGTCACGTAGTACTTGTTTTTATAAGAAACTCATATAATTGGCCATTGTTATTGGACATGCAGTATATAGGTTGTTATTTAGGAAATAAAATTTCATATATCCCACTCCCACCTTTTTTATTATTTCAATCTAATTTGTTGAGCGATGAAATTTGTTTTACCTTCTCTCTATTTTCCTCTTTTCCTATTCTAAGCAGGTAGTTAGATTTTTCACAATGTCTCACTGCAGGGATATTTGACATATCCAAAGCAAATGAACCTTGATTCCATTAGCAGTTGCTGCCTTTTGAAAACCCCAAGAAAAATGAATGTCATGAATTAAGTTTGGTTAGGGATGGAGAGATAGCAGGCAGGGAGGGCAGTTTGAACTTTGAGAACAGTATGACCTGAGAATTTTTCTATCTTGATTAGGAAGGGGATAGACATCTACATGTCTTTCAACCGGGTAGCCCCAGACAGATGACTGGACCTGAGAGTTTCTTTTACCCCATGAATTTACTCAATGGAGAAGATTCTAAGAACCTGATAGAAACTTTCAAACTGGAATAATATATTTCTTAGTGGGAATAAGTGGAGACTGAACACCAGGATCAAAGAAGCATCACCGTGCTTTGGAGATGTGTATAAAAACCTAGTATTTTTGAACAGTCTCTAAGCAGAAAGCTTCAATCATGAATTGGATTGAATTTCCCATTAGTTCAGTAAAATGTGGCCTTCAAATTAAAAGAAACTAGATTTAAAGAAATTTTAAAATATATTTCACTTTATCCACACCTAGGTTTGCTGTATAAAAGCCATTCTTGTTATTGCACCAATGATAACCTTTATTTAATAGCTGGTCATGTATATTTTCTCTGAATGAAAAGTGTTTTCTTTCTTAGAAACTATCTTTTTATACAGTGATTACCAATAGGTATCATAAGCTTCGAAAGCATGTCAACAATACGGAGCTCTAATTCTGTAACTGGCCCACATAAAAACAACTCATAGAAATAGAGATTAGTAAATTCAAGATTGAATGAATCATTTATGAAAGCTGAGTCTGAATTAACATCAAGTGGTGATTCAAATCTCAGTTTACATGCATTATCTAAAGTTACAGAGAAATAACTGACATTCGAAGGTCATATAAGAATCAAAATTGGAGACTGCTTTACATATATTCATACGAGATTGAAAGGACTGCATATTTCTTCTATAGAAATCTAAAGTTAAAAGATAGTGGAGATTGTTGTGTATTCAACTGTTTATTATCTGTGACTATTTCCTACTTCATTACTTTTCTTTAGAAAGAGGTAATAAATGCAAAATATTCTGTCAAAACTCAACCCCTGTTCTCACATTACTCATACCTGATTTCAGCATAAATGTCATGTACTATGTAATGTGCATTCTTCAACAGAGCTCATGCAGTCTTTTTTTAGATTAAAAGAAAATATACCTAACTGCATTTCTTCTTGCCAAAGATACTCATCCTTTTTGTTTATTTGATTTTTGCATGATGCATTCAGCAAAATCCAGTTTACATATGCATGATAGTATACAAAGAATTTACAAGAAAATAGAAGCTTTGAAAAATGTTCTATCAAAACCCACTACTCCGCAATTACTTTTATTTAGAAACATCCCACATAGGAACCATGGCAGCAACTTACTCAATAGACCTTCCTGTCTGACCCAAAAGTGCCTGCACCGACATTGTGAATTCAATAATGGACTACAAAGCATTATTCCCAAACAACCATTGTGTAACTGTTTGCACGACTTTACAACAAATGTGTCTTTGAGAAGGAAATTGGAATTCAATATTTAAGACATTTGAAAGGAGAATTCAATATAGTGATAAAGATGAGATGGATAGTAAAATGAAAGTAGTGACTCTGTGTCTCAGTAGGTTGAGCTTGGGTGGTATTGCCTAACAGCTTACTGAGAAGGGCTTTTAAAAGGTTATTCATTCTACTGAAAACATTGAGAAATCGTTTTTTTTAACTGAAAGTTTTTAACTCTCAAATTTTTCTTATTTCCTTTTCTCAGCAGTGAAATGATACACTGTAAAGTTTTTCCTCTAGCTCAGCAGTTCTGTGATTGGGAAATGGTCCACTTAAAAACTGCCAAAGACTTCCTCAGGCCCCTTTTATTGGGAAAGTGGTAACCCTTCCCCCTCTCAGGTACAGTCTGGGTAGGAGGACATCCTACAACAACTTTATGAGTATAAAACACCAAGAAAGCAGGTCTGAGCAGAATTTATTGCCAATAGAGAGCAGGAAGAGCAGGAGGTTTTGAATGCCAGCTGAGTTTGTTCAACTCAGCAGATATATGACTGTGGGATACTTATAAATAAAATTCAAGTTTGATCCAATTGGAAATGTGAAAATTACCAAACAAAAAGATCTCTGATGTTCTCAAATGATTGATTTATATGTCAAGATTATAGACAAATAAGGGATTGTACGTATTATTTATTTGTTTGTTTTTATTGGTTATGAATATTCATGGGATACAACGCTGAGGTATTTTTCAAATAGGTAAATTATTTAAATGTTAAATGATACAGAACCTGAACTTTGAAGGAAACAAAAGTATTTCATGTCCTTTAATAAAATTAGATTTCTATATAGATTTGGTGACTTTCTCTAGACCATACAATTAATAAATGCCTGAGTTTGGGATTTGTGGAAAATAAGATATGAAGAGGAATATACAGTTTAAGCTGAGATTTTAAAAAGTAGCATGGTAGCTTTTAGTACCAAAAATAAAGTAAAGTACCATTAAGGAATAATATTTTCAGGCCTATAGTTTGATTATCTTATTTTATGGGATATATACTTATAAATAAATTTTTCATTCATTGATTAGATTTTGTATTAAAAAATCTCACGGTTTCTTCTTTTCCGTATCTTACTTGACCTCATCGGTATTCAAAACTTCTCACTATTTTTTTCCTTTTCAAAATACGTCTTTCTTCATTCTCATGCACTACCCCGTGGTTACGCTTATGATGTCAGTACACCTCTTCAGTTTTATGAAATGTCTCCTTATCTATCAAATAAAATTCTGTATTCTATAGTGACGTCCTGTATGCACATTTTCATTCTCATTTTATACCTCTTCCTCTGTGAAGACAGGAATCTTCAGAGCTTTAGGAACAATATTACTATCAAACCAATTGCAAAACCAGAAAAAGGGGGCTACATACTTTCGTCTACTTCTCTCATTTATGTTATTCACCTGCAACATGAACCACATCTACATAATCTAACAAATCCATTCCCTTTTCTTCATCTTTACCCCCAGTCAGCTTGAACTCTTGTCCCAGCCACTATCAACTCTTGCTGAGATGACTGTAAAACCATCTTCTGATACATTCTTCATAGAGGTGTCATAAAGTGATAATCCAATTTTATCACTTTTCAAGGGCAGTTCTTTGATGATTTTTGAGTAAAATTTTTGTTCCTAAAAAAATATTATTTATTATTTACTTTGGTTTCAAGCAGTTTTTGGTTAATTAAATTTATTATCAAAACTCTGAACTTCTCAGAACTTTTACATTTAGCTTCCATGTATTCCATTTTATTTATAAATCTGAGAACTGTGAATCACATTTAATAATCTAACGCTTATTGTTCTTCGTAGGGTTAATTACTTAAATATCTTTTAATATTCTAAATTACACTAATGCATTTAATACATTTGGTCTCCTGCTTAAGTATTTTAATAATGCTTTAGCGAACAAGCCTTACATATAATTTATTAATTCTCATAAATCTAATAAATTATAGTTGCAAATATAATTTTCCATGGCTTATTTTAAATGTCACAAATATATTTATAAATTTAGTTTAGTTTTGACTTACAAGTCACAAATTATACATTTTAAGTTGGGATCCAAAGACCGATCTATCATTCTAATTTTGCACACTTTCATACATTATAAATGCAAGCAACTTCTGCTCAACATCAGTAATCAAGTCTTTAAAAATCAAATGTCTTATGTAAAAAACAACAACCAGGAACTCATTTCTGTTTATTTTAGGTGGATACAAGTACAATATATGTCTATCAATGCAAAACTACCAGTGATAATCAATTTAAAATGCAAATACAATTAAGGAAAATGCCTACATACGAGTAACAAATTATCCAACTAATAATGGTTAAAACAATTCTTTTTCATCTCTAAACAGTTGATGTGGTTGCTATAAACGTGTGCTGTGCATTCAGTAACATTTATGTAGTTTACATGTCTTCCCTAAAACATTACATTTGCAATATGGCTTGACAGACAACCTGACAAAAAGTAAATGTTCAAAAAATTACACACAAAAAAATTCACAATAACAAACTGGATGATTTTGTAGAGGGAATGTCCCTCACTGAGTGACTGCAGACTGAAGCAATTGAAGAAAAGTTGGAAAGGGAGGAGGGAGAATCACTGAAGTGGTCATAGTCATAGTTGTGAAACACATGGTGAAGAAGAGTTGGCAATTTCAGAAAAGTTGTGAGATTCAGAATTACAGATAGCAGTAATAATTAAAAAATTGATCAGTGTAATTAAACAGCTTAACAGAAAAAGTAATAGATAGAGAAAAAGCATTTGACAAAATTTTATACCAATTCCTGTCAAAACCTTGGCCAAATTCACATAACCAGTATGTAGGTTCAACCATTAAGTGTAGAAGGCTTTACATAGCAGAACATTAAGAGGAATTAAATAACTTTCTCATAAAGAAGTATAGTATCTTTTTTAGAGTTTGAATAATGTTTCTCAACCCTGCTGCTCAAAAGTAACACATGGAGGATTATTAAAAACATACACGTTGATCCTCCCTCCGGAACAAAATAAAACAGAATCTCTGAGAGAAATTCATTTGGTGGATTCCCTCAATTAGAGTTCATCTAATGTTTTCTCATGATTATTCTAATGAATTCCTTTAATTTTATGTTGGCATCCATTTTGAATATAGGCTTAACTTTCTCATAGTGGAATTAGGGTTTAGTTACCCTTAACACAGTGTTTCCTCTGAGTTTCTCCTCCCAGTTCATCAATGTGCTTGACCCAGATATCTGCCTTACTCAACCACCTGTGGGTGACCACCTCCCTTTGGGACATGTAGATACAACCTACTTGATTCACCCCACTGGGCTCTGTGTCCTGCATGGACTATACAGATATGCTGCATGGACTACACAGGTATGCTCTCAGTCACAGAGTGCCCCTGTGGAATGAGTGCTTGCTTGCTGTATGCCCACCAATTAGACTTCCTGGAGGGAAACCCAGTAATACCCTAGATAATGCCCTAGACCTCAGTAAAGGCTTCAGCCCACAGGTCCTTTGCTCTGTCTCTTGCTTCCCACCCATTGATTGAGTACCTGTCCTGGACAACTCCCCACTTTCAGCTGGTCCTCCAAGGCGTGCTGCCCTCTTCTGTCTGAATCTGCAAACAATAAATTGCTTCTGTTATTTTATGCATCTAGATGCCTCCTCCATGCCTCATCTGAACTGATCTGGTCAGGGCTCTCCTAGAGAATGGCTATCTTGACAGGAACAAACTGGACACAGGTCAGACAAGAGCCACAAAGAATCTGCCTGTATAAAAAAGTACCCCATAAAAGGCACATTGTAAATATCCATGAGCACATCTCCTGAAACCCTGTCAGGCTGAGACTAGAGTTTATTATAGCCACTCTACAGAGAGAGATTTCAAAACCAAACTAGAGAGAAATCACCACAATCATATTCGGGCTATTCATATTTGGCAGGAATATCAAAATTTCCCTTTCATCAAATTAGGCATCAAACAATATGATGTATCCTATTAATAGTAATAACTTTAATTAGTTGATAGAGGTAGCATTTGTCAGGGCCCTCTGCTATAATGTTATCCTTTTTGTTTTGTAATTAGTAAATATTTGGTGGGCAGGTATATTTTGACTGCAATTATCTAATATCTCATGGAACTTTCAATTTATCCATTTATGTATGTTTATCTTTACAGACTTGTGGATTTCTATTTCATTCAATGGGTTATAATCTATTACTATCATTACTTATCTTGATGCTCAGATTTTTTTCACATCTGGCCAGTGAAAATCCCTATTGGCTTTCCTGCTTCTGTTTTTTTGTTTGTTTTTTTGCTTGTTGTTGTAGTTGTTGTTTCTTTTCTTTTAGGTATCTCATTATTCTTTCTGGCAAAACAAAATGATCCAGTCTCCTCACTTTGTATTCACCTTCCCTCAGTTGTGAAATCCACTACATCTAAGTATGTAAACATATTGACATTACCACCAATATTTCCAGTTCTGATTCAACATCACTAGGTTCACTGTATTCATTCTAGTTTTCTCTCTTTCCACCTTTGTGATTCACTTAACTGACGTAAGAACCCTTGCTACCATTATACCATTATCCTTCATGTATTAACTTATTTGACCCATCCTGCTGTATGTAACCAATATAGTTTTGTAGATGACACCTGCAATTCAACCATGGTTCACACACCCTGACCACCTCTTTCATGTTTCCACACCCAAACTTCCACTTCTGTACTCCCCACCACAGGGATGTTCTCTTTTCACTATATGAGCTGGAACACCCCGTGAACTGGGTCAACCTTGCAAGCAGACTCACTCAGCTTGGACTCTTATGTCTGCTGGAGCTCTCCGTCCCTTCCCTTCATGCGGGTACCCTTCTACCTTTCTCAGCTGCACATAAGAGTTTTTGGACTGAACTATTTCAGAAGGGAAGAGAACGAAAAGATAAAGAGAAATTGATAAAACATTTTTTTTAATATTTAATATAATTCTGAGTTTTCAGATGAATGACAAGTGGCAAGAGCCAGCTGCAAGAAGAGAGTAGTTACTGGTTTTAACCAACGCTAGTCTGACATATATAAAAATTAGTTATTCACTCTTCATTTCAGTTTGATTGTACAAGTGTTGACAGTTTTGTTTTCTGCTTAATAATTATTATTATTATTATTTTATATTGATGACTATTCCATTGGTTAATTTTATGTGCTATTTATTCCAATGGGAACTCCTGGTGTCCAGAATGGAGGGTAAAAATCTTGATCTGTTAATTGTTAATGGAATGGATGCATAACTTTAAGTCATCAATGTTAATCACAGTATTACAGGATCACAAAAAGAAATATAATTTAGTAGTGACATGAGAGGAAAAGATGGATCATACAAAAATGAATCTCATATTTAAGCATACAAGGGTACTTCAACAAATTCATGGAAAAATAGAATTAAAAGATAATATGAATCTTTCCATGAACTTTTTGCAATACTCTCTTATATTGGCAAATAGTAAAGAGATAGCCTGTAGAAGTACTTATAGGACCAAGACATGTGAGCTGGGGAGGGGAGAAGGAAGGAGGGAGGGAAGGAGAGGAGAGATAAATATATAAACAGAGATAAAGACAGAGAGACAAAAAGAGAGACTCACTAATTGCAGTCTTTTATCTCAATGCAGTTTAAGAATGATTGGTAGTCAATACCAGCCAGAATAGGAAAGTTAGGAAAGTAACACTATTTAAAAT
The DNA here is from genome assembly GCF_000696425.1 of Galeopterus variegatus. Lineage (NCBI taxonomy): Eukaryota > Metazoa > Chordata > Mammalia > Dermoptera > Cynocephalidae > Galeopterus > Galeopterus variegatus. The sequence goes on along the minus strand of NW_007738341.1, from coordinate 31,044 downwards.
ATCTTTTAAAAATATCATATTTTCCATGAATCTAGTTTTTTCTTGTTTTTATGATCCAAGTCAGCCGTGAAGTCATGTTACATTTCATATTTAAGGAGCACTAGTGAATTTACTCCTCATTTTTCTGGTGAATTGAGTTTGCACAGGAGTAGAAGTCATTTTTCAACTCTTCTGAAATCATGAGTACTTTTTGTTTGCTTGTCAGTCTAACCAAGGGAAGCATTGGTTGAACGGTGTTTTTTTGTTTGTGTGTCTGTTTCCAAAGCTCATTTTGATATTATAAATACTTACAATATAAACACGACCTATTAAACAACTGCATCATTTGAATTTGAAAGAATTCTAAATTATTTTTATATGCTTGAGACAGGTGGGAGTTTTTTTTGGTTGGTGAGTTTTATGTTTGATTCCTTTTTATTTTCCAGAATGGAGTAAGCTATATCTATTCTATAAAAGTTATGTTCCTCTCTAACTGAAAATGTAATCCAAGTTTTAAACTAAAAAGTATAGATGGAGGTTTGTTGGATTTATTTATTTATTTATTTTTTAATTGGCACAGTGCTCATGGAATTGATTTAATGCCTGTTTTTTTTTAAATTTTATCAAAACAATCACTGTTTTAAATAGCACTATACTTCACCTAACTGCAACTCCATAAGGTGTGACTAAATAAAAAGAATATTAAAAGTAATTGAATAATACTGGGTCTACTTCTAACAGAAAGCACAATTTGTTAAAATAATCACTTGGATAAAAGTCAGATTAGTGTATGTCAGGCTTAGGCATGATATTACATAGCCATAATTTAGAACACGTAACTATGGACATTAATTTCCTTGTGTGAGAAATTAAGTAGCTGAAATGAGGTATTTTCAAGATTCCATCAACTACAAAATGTTTCGATTCCCTTTCTATACTTCAAATGTATTTTCTTTCCCTCCATCTAATTTCATTAATTCAAGCTTCTTCAATTCATGATATAAAGACTCCTCTATTTTTCTAAATACTATTTATTAAGGTTAATTTTGGCTATTGTTGTTTTTCTTTTGTAGTGCTAATAAAAATGAAGTGCACTATCCTATATTATTTAATGTATCATTGCCCAAATAATTCTACGTAATCAATCAACTACCAAATTCACTAGCTGTAAATGGTAGTCATTTCTTTTCCTTCATGCATTTACATGTCAGTTGGTGATTGGTTGTTGAAGATCAGAATGGCTAAGATTGTCTCCCAGCTGGAGGTCATATTTAGCAGAGGCAGACTAGTGGGGCAGGTGCTATTCATAGCAACAGCAGAAATGAAAGAGATAAAGCCCCCTCCACGCAAGCACATCTTATGACTTTGTTGCATGAAAAATGCTACTATCCCATTAGCCAAAGCAAGACATGCTGGGCCCAAATTTGAGTGGTAGGAAAACACACCTCATCTTTACAGGTAGAAACTATGAAGTCTCATTCTTCAGGGCATGAATACAGAAAAGGGTAAAAAATGGGCTGATAATTCAAGCTGCCATGTTTTCCATGAATTTTGATATTGCTTATATTATTTTTAAGTTTTAACCTACTCAAAATTGAGGCAATTTCTTTTTGTTTATACATTTCTATCCCCGTCTACCCCCGAAGCCACTTGTGGTCAAAGCCCCCTCTCGTCCTAGAATAAGTAAAACTCCATATTGCTAGCAATTGACAGTTTTTACTCAGTTTGTAAATGATGTCTGGAAATAACACATATTTTCCTTAGTGCAGTTGATATTGAATAGTTTGTAGTTAAACTGATCTCTTGTTCCATGTATAGATCATGCAAGGGTAGTCTTTCTGGTGATACTTCTGCTGATATATTTGCTATAGTGTTTTATTATAGAAGGATAATTACAGTTCTAGGCATGATACCAAGCAAAGAGTGCCTTTTTTGTCCAAAAATAATTAGCCACTCAACTCTTCTACTAATAAGCAACCAAAAAAATCATTTTAATTGTCAGTAACTAGATATTCATAAATAATCTCAGATGTATTTTGAAGAAATCACATCATAACCATTAAAAGTGTAATTTTACCTATCAGAAACACTAGCTATTATCTAACTTTGAAAAGTAGTTAAAGCTTTTTTATTTTTTTATTGGTTAAAAAATATAAATTTAAATTTTATTTATTTATTTATTTGTTTGTCTTCTTATTGATTCATTGATTCATCCATTTATTTATTTATTATTGGTTACAAATATTCATGAGATACAGATCTGATTGTCACCCCTCATACCCAAGATGTGAAAGCCAGATTCATACTGGAAGCATGCCCACTACCACAGATTGTGTTTGCACCACATGTTCCCAACCCGATTATTCCCAACTTCCCTCCCCTTTTCCCTCCTCCCCACACTCCACTTTATATCACAAGGTATGTTCTCTCCCTCTGCAAGTCCAATGTGCCACTGTTTTCTTTCTTTCCTTCCTTCTTTCTCTCTTAGCTCCCAGTTTTGAGTGAGTACATGTGGTATTTATCTCTCTGTGCTTTGCTTATTTTATTCAACATATGTTTCTCCAGGCTCATTCATGTTGTTGCAAATGGGAGAATTTCATTCTTTTTTATGGCAGAGTAGTATTCCATAGTGTATATATACCACAGTTTCCTTATCCAATTATCCATCAATGGAAATTTAGGTTGTTTCCATGTCTTGGCTATTGTGAACAGAGCTGCGATGAACATGTGAGTTCAGGTATCCCTTTGACATGATGACTTCCATTCCTCTGTGTATGTACCCAGAAGTGGGATTGCAGGATCATATGGAAGATCTATCTGTAGTTCTTTGAGAAACCTCTGCACTGTTTTCCATAGTGGTTGTATAATTTACAGTCCCACCAACAGTGCAGGAGCATTCCCTTCTCTCCACACCCTAGTCAGCATTTGTTATTCACTGTCCTTTGGATTATAGCCAGTCTAACAGTGGTGAGGTGATATGTCAATGTAGTTTTAATTTGCATTTCCCTGATGACTACTGATGTTGAGTATTTGTTCATGTACCTGTTGGCCATTTGTATGTTTCCTTTGAAAAATGTCTATTCAGTTCCTTTGCCCATTTTTTTAATTGGGTTATTTGTTTTTTACTGTGTAATTGCTTGATTTCCTCGTATATTATGGATATTGATCCCTTGTCAGATGCATAGTTAGCAAAATTCTTTCTCATTCTGTAGGTTGTCGTTTCACTCTGATGACTGTTTCCTTTGATATACAGAAAGTTTTTAGGTTGATATAGTTCCATTTGTTTATTTTTTCTTTCGTTACTTTTGCATGGGGGCTCATGTTCATAAAGGCTGTGTCCAGACCTAGTTCCTGCAGAGTTTCACCTATATTTACACTTAGTAATTTACAGTTTCAGGTCATGTATATATACTTAAGTCTTTAATCCATTTTGAGTTGATTTTAGTATATGGTGAGAGGTGCATATCTAGTTTCATTTTTCTGCATATGGATATCCAGTTTTCTCTTGCCTGATTGCTCTGGCTAGTACCTTCAGTACTCTGATAAATAGAAGTGGTGAAAGTGGGCATCCTTGTCTTGTTCTTATTCTTAAGGGAAGGGCCCTCAGTTTTTCCCCATCCATAATGACACCAGCAGTGGGCTTATCATAAGTGGCCTTTATTGTATTGAGATACTTTCCTTCTATACCTAATTTGCTGAGAGTATTTTTCATGAAGGGATATTGAATTTTGTCAAATGCTTTTTCAGGATCTATTAAGATTACATATTGTCTTTGTCCTTGAGTTTATTGATGTGATATATCACATTTATTGACTTTCATATGTTGACCCATCCTTGCATCCCTGGGATGAATCCCACTCGATCATGATGTATAATTATTTTAATATGTTGCTGTACTCTGATTGCTAATATTTTGTTGAAGATTTTTGCATTCATGTTCATCAAGGATATTGGCCTGTAATTTTCTGTTTTTGTTGTGTCTTTATCTGGTTTTATTATCAGAGTTATGTTGACCTCATGGAATGAGTTCAGGTAACTAGCTTCAGTTTCAGTTCTTTGGAATAGTTTGAGGAAAATTGGTATTAACTCCACTTTAAAAATTTTAAAGAATTCAGCTGTAAAGCCATCTGGACCTGGACTGTTCTTTGTTGGAAGACTGCTGATTACCAATTCAATTTCATTGCTTGCTTCATTGTGTTTTTCAGGTTTTCTATTCATTCTTGGTTCATTCTGGGTAGTTTGTATGTGCCTAGAAACTTATCCATATCTCCCAGGTTTCCATATTTGTTGTCATACAGTTGTTTATAGTAGTCTGTAAAGAATCTTCATATTTCTGTGATATTGGTCGTAATGTCTCCCTCTTCATTTCTGATTTTTGTAATTTGGGTCTTCTCTCCTTTTTTTTGTTAAGCTGGCTAATGGTTTGTCTATTTTATTTATCTTCTTAAAAAAACAACTTCTTGTTTCGTTGATCTTTTCTATTGTTTTGTGGGTCTCTATTGCTTTTAGTTCTGCTATGATCTTAATTACTTCTTTCCATGTACTACCTTTAGGTTTAGATTGTTATTTTTCAAGTTCTTTGAGGCATAGTGTTAGGTCATTTATTTGAAGTCTTTCTGTTCTTTTTATGTAAGCATTTATTGCAATAAATTTGCTTCTTAGTACTGCTTTTGCAGTATCCCACAGGTTTTGGTATGATGGATCTTTATTTTCATTAGTCTCAAGAAATGTTTTCATTTCCTGTTTAACTTCTTCTTGGACCCATAGTTCATTCAGGAGCCTATTTTTTAGTTTCCATAGTGTTTCCCAAACAAAGTTGTGGGAGTTCACCACAAAATGACCAGTCCTGCAAGAAATTCTCTAGGGAGTCCTTCATCTGGAATATGAGTAATGATGACTACTATCACAAAAACAGAAGAAAGAGCAAAACACACCAGTAAAACAAAAATGCCAGCGAGAAAAAGAAAGAAGCTAAAGCTTGCCACCTTAAATTTCCAACTAACATTGAAGAGGAGAAATAAAGGGGAGGATTGATCAAAAGATATTTAATTCATCTATCAAGAAGCAAAGAAATGACAGGAATTAAACAGTACTTGTCAACAACTACCATGTATGTGAATGGATTAAACTCCCCATTCAAAAAACACAGATTGACTGGTTGGATTAAAAAGCTAGACCCAAGTATGTGCTATCTTCAAGAGACCCACCTCACCTGTACAGCACAAATAGACTAAAAGTGAGGGGATGGAAAAAGATATACCATGCAAATGGAAACCAAAAATGAGCAGAAGAAGCTATTCTTATATCAAATAAAATAGACTTTAAACCAAAAAACACAAAAAAAAAGACAAAGAAGGCCACCATATAATGATAAAAGGATCTATCCAGCTAGAGGACATAACAATCATCAACATATATATGCACCCAATACCAGAGCAGCCAGATATATAAAGCAAACACTCTTAGGCGTAAAGAAAGAAATAGACCCTAATACATTAATAGTTGGTGATCTGAACACCCCTCTCTCAGTATAGGACAGATCTTCCAGGCAACAATTCAACAAAGAGCCACAGTATTTAAACTACACCCTAAACCAACTAGATCTGGCAGATAAATACAGTACATTTCACCCAGCAACTAAAGAATATACTTTCTTCTCATCAGCTCATGGAACATTCTCCGGGATAGATCACATATTAGGTCACAAATCTACTCTCAGCAAATTTTAAAAATTGAAATCATTCCAATTATCTTCTCAGACTACAATGTACTAAAACAGGAAATTAATAATAGAAGCTTTTAAATTCAGACAATGTCATTATGCATAGTTTGTTTTGTTTCAATCATAGACTGGGAGTTATTTTAATAAAATATTTCCTCTCTCACTAAGTGACTAGTGGGAAGGATAAAACATATGAGGACAATCTCTCATTCAAGAAAGAATTTGGACAAAGTGAATCTGGTTTTGCGTTCGGCATTCAATAAAAAGCTAAGATCGTTTTCCCTCAAAAAATGCTTGCTGAGTCTTTTTTTGATATTGAAAAATAAAGCGCTCAAAATGTTAAATGTTAAAAGATTTTTGTAGTGTTAAGCAGGATAACAAATCTGTCCTACAGTCTGAGAAATAAATGGAAGATTGAATTTAACACTGTGGTTAACACACATTTTAATAAATGTCATTTGCTACTGTACCATCACAGTGCATTAGAATTGTGTGTGTTAATTTGTCAGCTGCTATTATAATAGTCTCTGTGAATACATTATGGATATAATAGACTCATAAAGATTAATATTTTTTCTTGAAATGCTTATATCCAATAACTTGGAGGAAGTAGTGTAAAATGTCAGTAATGTACAATTTAAAAATATATATATTGAAAACTTTAACTGAAAAATGTTAAGTTACTCTGCATTGGTAATATGTTAAAACTACTGAAAAGATGGCAAAGGAGTAAATTTCAGATAGATTAAATACTTAAGTCTTACTAAGTGGATGAAAAAAAAAAAAAAAGCCAAGATAAATCTTTTAGAAAAATACATAGAGTGGTAACTTATTTTTAGCCAACTGGAAACTGAAACTATTTGTTATTACAAAAACCCTTTATATTTATTACAGCTTTAGGTTTACAGGGAAAAAAATTGCAAAAATAGTTTGTAGAGTTTAGATACACTCTGCATCCATTTTTCCCTATCATTAACTCTTGCAGAGTATGATGCATTTGTTATAATTAATGAGCATATATGGATATTTTATTATTAATAAAGTGTATATTTTTTCAGATTTATTAGTTTTTACCTAATTTAGTTATTATTTTCCAGAATTCCATCTAGGATAATACATTATAGTTAGTTATTTTATCACCTTAGTTTTCTCTTGACTATGACAGTTTCTCAGACTTTCCTTGTTTTTGATAGCCTTGACAGTTTTGTGGAATATTAGTCAGGTATATTGTACTATGTCCCTCTATTTAGACTTGTCTGATATTTTACTATGATTCAACTGAGGTCATGTGTTTTGGAGAGGAAAACACAGAGAGTGCAATCAGCATCACAACATATCAAAGATACATGCACTCAGCATGACTTACTGCTTTGATCACCTGGCTGAAGTAGTGTTTGTCGGTATTCCAACTGTGAAGGTGTCTTCTCTCTTCTTTTTATACTGTTCTCTGTGGAATGCAGTCATTTTGCATATCTCATGCTAAAAAACTTGAGAAGTATGTTCCACCTCCATAAAGGTCAAGTATATACATAAATTAATTTGAATTCTTCTGCATGGGACATTTGTCTCGTTTTTCCCATTTATTTATTTATTCAATCATATATTTGTATCAGTATGGATTCATGAATATTTATTTAATATTTCAGGTCATAATTAAATACTATTTAAATATTACCTTTTTTATTTTTTATTCTGCTGCTCAATAGCTTTGGCCATTCGAGATGTCTCTTGACATACCCTTGTTATCTGAGTGTGTGTGTTTATTTTGTTTTCGTTCCTTTTGATAATTTTTTTTCATTCTGGAAATACAAGATGCTTCAGATTCATCTTGTATATTTCCTACCATAGTTCTAAAAAGCCACAATTTCTCCAAGGATCTCCATATGCTCGTTCCTACTGGGCTATTGTTACTTCTAGGCCTTCTCAACAGGGACCACAAGGGAATATATGCACATGGACTAATTTGTGTATACATGCCTATCTATCAATATTTCCATACGCAACCATATCTATCTATATTAAACTAAACATAAGTTTCTACTGACGTCTCAGAGTTTAATCCATTACCATGTGAATAATTTTAATCTGGTTCATCTGCAAACTCTCATCTCAACATTAGAAAACCTGGATTCTACTATCTGCCATCAATTTACTTAACTGTTCAATTCCAATATACATATATAGCAGTATCAGAATTATTAACCCTTACACCTGTGTGAAATAACTTTATCAACTACAGTGTTGTGTCTATATACCGTTCCTTTTCCTTGAGTTTCACATATTCCACTTATTTCCAAAGTTATTTAAATCATCTTTTGACTCGACCCCTCAGGGAGTTTGTATCATACATTTGTAAAACAGTTAAACTGTTTTAGTTTTGGAAAGATAGTTATACCTGAATAAATAAAAATAAAACTCATTTCTGGTAAAGAGTAAAATAAGAAAGGTCAATTTAAAAACGTTACATCTAGGAAAAGAATCCATACATTAACTATACCATGAGTTCTTGTAATTGATAAGAAAAATATAAATACTGACATAAAATTATTTGTAAATGGAATAACTAGAAAATGTGCAGAAAAATGTTTCCTAATAGTCATCAAAAATATGAAAAGTTAGTAAAATTCGTAAGTAGCTGTACTTTCATAAGAAAGTAACATAATCCTATTATGGATTAGGACACAAACACTACTAAAAATCATTTCCTGAGGATAAAACCCCCCAGCTATTCGTATGCATGACTGTTGGAAATCCATCAGGTCACAAATTTTAAAATAAAAATAAATATCCCCTGCCTCTAAAAAACTCTGCTTCTGGAAATTCATCCCATAAATAGTAAAAGTATTAGCATTTAGGAACATATATGCAAGACTAAGTATCTCATTCCTCTTTATACTGGAAAGAAAATGAAACAATTGAATATTCATCAGTAGGGAATGCCTAAATAAATTATGCTATATATGCAGAATTTAATAACATGTTCATTTAAAAATTGAATTCCATGTCATTGATGTGGAAGAATATCCAGAAAATATTGAGTTAAAAAAAAAGAGAACAACATGCATTATATTTCTTATAATAGAATTCCATCTTTGTAAAGAAAATATTAAAAGCACTTATATGACACACACACACACACACATGAGTGTTTCGTAAAAATTAAACAAACCATACAACCGATGTTCTCATTAAGTGTATTTTTGGCATTTAGGTAAGGGGTGATGAGGAGCACGGACATTTCATGGACAGTAGAAAATTAGGGTGGGGAAACAAGTCAATGAAAAAAACTACATAAAAAAACAATAACAAATGATCACATTCATACATTTATGTTAAATTGTTAGTGGTATACATATGAACAATAAAATAAAATAGTATAAAATAAATTATATTAGAGACTTCCATTACAACCTATTATTCAGATATTTAATAAATAGGTTGACTATTTGAAATACACAAAAATTACATATATATGAATGTGTATTTCTAGCCTATTCTATTTTTGCCAATATGTAATAGCATTATTTCTTTGTATTTTTGATATTATATGGTAAAAACATTTATGCATATAATTTTTAAAAACTTTGAAAAATATGCAAATTGCAAATGTGTAATAAGTGGACAACTATTAATTAGACTTAAATTATGAAGTGAGATCATACTTGAGCTAATTAGCAGCCAAGAAGTAATAAGCTATTAATTTTCTTATGACTTTTCTCAAAATGTATGTTGGCTTAGAGAAAGTAACTCAATAGATAATTTTATTTTAAAATGGCACTTTAGGCTTAACTGAAAGCTGTAATACTCTTATGATCTATTGAAGCTGTTCAAAAAACTCATTAAAAAAAAGGGGGGTGAACTCGTTTCAATAGCTGTAATACTCATAGATACCTCTGCCTTTTTAGATAGGAATGTATTCGTGTAATATAAAATAGTCTATATACTATAACATTCTTTTCATTTTATTCTTTATAAAATAGTTTCTAATTAGAATTAAATGAGGTTTTTGGCCCTTACAGTGTTTTTAACCTTTGTAGTCTCTGGGATTTATCTCATTCTAATCAGTTAGTCAAAATTAGTGCATTTCTTTCTTTAATAAAAATGGCTTATCTCAGGTAAATAGTATGTACCATATGAGAAAAATCAAATATATTGCAACAGAGAATCTCGGAAAATTAAAATATAGTTGGTCAAATACATGAAGTCAATTTTGTTGGCGCTGTGAATGAAAGGCAACTAGAAAGATGGGTCCTGGTAATCAAAGCAACCCAAAAATGCATCTGATGTTTTGATCCAACAGTGATCGGACATAGAGAAATCTCCATTATGCATCTGATGTGTTGAAAATTGTCCAAATGTGCAAGAAAAGATTATTAAAAAAATACTAGTGCAATGCATATTTATGTAGTGAATTTTTCAATATTTCAAAATTGGAGACAGAAGATGGATAATGAAAAGTTTAGAACATTATTATTTTGGGGGAAGTGGTTACAATTCTGAATGCCTTCAATATCCAGGCAGGTAATATGGCACACTGCAGCTAAGTGAGGGCAGGTGCAACGTAGAGTGTGAACAACCTGTCTCAGTACATTAAAGTTTAAAGTAAAGAAAAGAAAAAAAAAAATTCTGACTAAACAAAATATGTCCCCAAGATGAAACTGATTTGCAGTGCCTCCAGTTTGTAGTAGAGTGTGAACAACCTGTCTCAGTACATTAAAGTTTAAAGTAAAGAAAAGAAAAAAAAAAAATTCTGACTAAACAAAATATGTCCCCAAGATGAAACTGATTTGCAGTGCCTCCAGTTTGTAAACTTCTGCCTAGTAACAAACTGCTACTAAAGGTCGAATAACACTGAAAACCAAAATCATTCTGTTGCTCGACATATATACTCTTTTGCAAACTTAAGAGAATTGAAAGCTTAGAAGCAATGTTTTTCAAAGTGATATTATGTAATGTGCCACACTGGTAAAATAAAAATTCATTTTTTGTTTTTATTCATCAGATCTATTCAATGGAAATAATCGAGTCATTTAATATATTCATATAAGAAATATATCTTGCCTTCTACTTCTGGCTGAGATGAAATAACAGAAACAAGATATATCCTCCATCAACATTAAAAAACAAAAATAGAGAATAAAATATAGAGAATCATACAGTTTGGATGACATTGAAAATGGGAACCAAATGAGTTGATCCCTTCCCCTGCCTCAAATTACTGCTGTCAGAGATTTTCTAGGCAGCAGGACAGGGATGAGAAAACCAGACGGACTCAGATGTGCTCTCTGATTGAGGAGATATGTGATTCTGGGGAGGCCAAGCAGCCTGTACTTCACAGGCTGCGCTGGCAAAAGCCACAGAGAAAGAATTCTGCACCGAGAGCACCTCACTTATTCAGATGAGTAATGATAGGCACATGCTTGAGTAAAGAACTGTCCAAAATATTTGAGGTTACAGGGCCTGAAATAATGCCTGTTCTCATTAGACACTCCAGAAAATTTATGATCCAAAAAGCACTGGGTACAGAATACAAAAAGGGTCTTGCCTCAAGAATGAGGAATCCTTAGACTGAGAATTGATTGAGTTCAGCTTAATAAATTTTACTAGTAAGACCTGAAGGGATCAATCTGTTTCCAAAGAATATAACTATGTCCTAAAATAAACTCAAAATATTTATAGAAATACCAATCCCCCCAAAAAAGTAAAATTTATAATATTTGGTGACCAATTAAAAATTATCAGTTATGAATATAAGCTCTAAAATTTGACACATAATGGAGATTAAAAAATCAACCACGTACAAATTATCTCAAACACATACTTTAGAATTAGCAGACAGTAAAATTAAAACTATTTATATTTCGTATATTTAAAAAGTAGATACGAAAACTGTTCTAAAACTGCAAATAGTAGTGAGATGAAAAATAAAATGTGCAAGATTAAAAAATACATTTAGTGATAGTAATTGTATATTAGGCGTTGTGCGGTCACTACATAATGATAAAAGGACTGATGCATCAAGAAGACATAACAATCATAAATATGTATGCACCCAATGTTGGAGCACCCAGATTTATAA
>NW_007738341.1:9906-18411 GCF_000696425.1 Galeopterus variegatus | reverse complement strand
ACAAAAAGGATAAAAAAAAAAAAAAAGTTTCAGCCACTCAACACTAATTAGTATGGGCCTATTATGTGTCAAGCATGGGGTTGGGTCTGGTGAGAAAAAAATAAGCATTTCTTTTTTCACACCTTTTTTTTTTTTTTTTTTGTTTTTTGTCTTTTTCCGTGTCCGGCAACGGATCGCAACCCTCAGTGTTGCCCCCGTACCGGACCGGGGACCGGCAACGGGATTGCAACCCTCGGCGTTGCCCCCGCGCCTCGCTCAGCCAGTGAGCAGGAACCGGTCTGTATGTGGGATCCGAACCCTCGGGCGGGAGCGCCGCAGCACTTCCCAAGCGGCGCACTTATCCAGTGCGCCACCAGGCCGGCCCTTTTTTCACACCTTTTCATTCTGGTAAGATAATAAAATATCAATCAAACAATTATAAAAATGAAATTTGATAGGTGACAGGTGTCACAAAGAAGAAGGGCCAATTCTATGCAAATGTGATATAGAAGTATTTAACCTAGCTAGAGACACCAGCAATCCTTCTGTAAAGTAGCCGTGCTTCCATTAATAACTGAAGAATAAATAACTTTTGACTAGAAAAGGAAGGGCAGCTTGGCCCTCCAGAGGAAAGAGCATGTGCAAAGACCCTGTGGTGAAGGAGGGTGGGAGAATAGTGTTAAAAAGTGAAAGAATACTTGCATAGCTGGAGAGGAACACACAATGCAGCGGATGAGCTTACAGGATTAGAAGAACTTTCTTGGTTACATTAAGGAGATTGTACTTCATTGATTTGTGATTGGAAGTCAGTGATCACATTTGTGTTTTGTCCAAAGTATTTAATAGCAGTGAGGAGAGAGGTCCAGAAGAGGCCAGAAGGACAATAATTTAGTTGGGGTGGGATTGCAAGGCAAGAGATTATTGGAGTTTAGACTAAAGTTGTGCTGATATAAAGTTTAGTGAATTGAGGCAAGTTATATTTTAGAGATGAAAGTAACAGAACATGGCAGGTCCTGGGTTTGGGTGCTGTTGAGAGCCTCTCTAGTATATTTCAAATTTGTTTGTTATTCTGCATACATATTTATAACATCTTAATACAGATTTAGCATATTCTACAAAAGAGACTTTAATAAAATGTTTTATTATATTTTAATTTCATCCTTATTGGTGAACTGGCTTGAAGACTAATCCCCTACAAAATGTGTTATCTATTCTACCAATGCTTTCCTATTTAATATCATTCAATATTTCCCAAAATGACACGTTTCTGCATATTGTATGTAAGTTTTTCAGTATCATTCACCATTTCCACGACCTCACTTTTCCAAATAGATACTGATATGGGTTGAAAGTTTGTCCTCTCCAAAGCTCATGTGGGAGCTTGATTGTAGGCCCTTTAAGAAGTGATTGGATCCTCAGGGCTCTGCTCTTATGAATGGATTAATCCATTCATGGAGTAATGGGTTAATGGGTTATCACGAGTGTGAACTGATGGCTTTATAAGAAAATCGAGCAAGCACATTAATGTTCTCTTGCCACTTCTCACCATGTATCTTGTGTTTCTATGGGACTCTGAAGAGAGTGTCTACCAAGATGAAAGCCCTCACCAGATGTGCTCCCCGGACTTTCGACTTCCCAGTCTCCAAAACTGTAAGAAATGGATTCTGCTTCTTTATAAATTACCCAGTTTCAGGTATTACCAGCAACAGAAGATGGACTAATACAGTTACTAATTATCATGTTTTGCGCATGCATTTTTCCCTGCCTTTGAATATTCCTGGAGAGTCCTTTTTCATGTCAAACAAGCATACTCACATTACGACATTTACCTAACATCTAACATCTTTTTAGAAAACTCTTACTTGAATTTTCCAAAAAGCACTAAGCAAATTTCCCTTCGCACTTATTTTGTATCTTGTAAATTCTTATATTATGCCCGGAATGCTTAAGCATTTCTTTTACTTGTTCACTATTCTACTTCTCAAGCAAGGAAAGAAACAAACTTAATGCCCTTTTTGTACATTATTGGTGTGTTTATATTTCTAGAAGGCATGTTTGTTAAGAGGTGGTTGCTCATTAATGTTTATTGTGGAACTTGAAGTACATGCCATATGTTTGCTAAAAAAAAGAAAATTATTCTTTTATATGGAAATTTTTAAAATGCAATGTCTGAATAAAGGTTACAATACCCAGCTTCTAATTTTGTTGGCAAATATTATTTTCCATTGAAGGTTTTGTATAAATAAGCAAGAATGCATACATTCTCAATAAGCTTAATTTACCCTTTAATCTCTCATTACAATTCAGTGAGTTTAGTAGACACTGTTGAAAGTTTTCTAGAAATTTTAAGCACAAAATAGTTAAAACTGAAAAAGCAAAGATGAAACTATTGAATTTCTTTGGTGTATTGATTTCCTACAAATAGTAAATCAAAGCTTAATTGCCATTCACGACTGATAAATCTGCTTCTATTAACTCTGAGGAAAGTGAAATAGACTTTTATAGTAAGCAGTAGAAATGCATCCAAACACATTTAATAACATTTGCTTTGCTTGCTTATTATACTAGCTGTCATTGGAAATGCAGTAATGGCTCCATTTATATATGTTTATATATACATTTATATATATGTGTGTGTTCAGTAATGTTAGTTAAATCATTCCAGTACCATGGGCAAAATGTAGAAATTATTCTTTAATGTCCATCTTAAAGACTGAATAATACAACAATATGACATAAAATTCTTCATGTTTTTAATTCTATCCTTTTCCAACAATGTGTCTTTAATTGCTGGTCTGGTTATGGTTATGTGGTGCAGTGATGCAGAGGATGGAATTTGACTTAACTTTAGTTCCCACTCTCTTAAGTATTGATGTAAGGGAAAACATGCTAAAGAAAACTTTTCAACAATTTTTCAGACCCAAGACACCCACTCTGGGTCTTTCCAAGACACTTAGAAAATCAATGCTTTAAAATTGGCACTTCTGTTTATATTGTCTCATAACCTCTAGAATTGATTTAAAAGTCTAACTATACCATGTAGACCTACAGAATCCAACTTAAATCATTTTTGTAGGGTAGGAAATGAGGCACAAAACACTTCTGGCTTTTCTGATTTTGTTGATTTTTATTTTACTTTTTACCTATCATGTAATTCATTGCATACCTTACTCTTTTCAGTGACAACAACTTACAAGAGGTTTATTTTGTCATGAAGTTATAAATTCTATAGACTGAAACACTGAATCACTTGTTGGATTCATGCCCCTCACTTCTGTGAATTGCTTCTGTAGCACTTCAGAAATGATTTGAACATTTCAAATTCTGTCCTAGTAACTGATGAACATGTTTTAAACTCACTCAAAATATAGGACACTAAGATAACCATTCTGAAGTAGTGATACCACCATTGTAAATACTAATGATAGCCATAGGCCAGAATAGACATTCATGTTTATTAATAGTTACTTTAATGTATTTTGAAGTTTTTGCATTGTTTTGTTTTGTTTGCTATGGCTTTTCAAATTTAGCTTGTGTTCATATCTACAAACATAAAGCTGTTTGGTTATGTTAATTGGCTTGCAAAAAATTAAGCAGTAAATACATTGTTAAAAACTCTTGTATTTTTAAATAGTCCTTTTGTCTTTTTCCCCTTCCCTTTTCTTTTTTTAAAAAATGTTATCACTCTTTTATATTTGGCACATAATACTCATACTTCTACATATTTATGGTGAGATAGGAGATGCTTGGTTTCCATGGCTTTGGGTTACAAGACACACCTCTGGGTTTCAAGCCACTTCCCAAGGTCTCAGGCCTGTTCCCTAAGCCCACCCTTAGGGGAAAGTTACTGTTGCTTGTTAGACCTATTTTTAGCACCAACACAGGGAAATTGAGACCTCAACAAGCTGGCTTATGCAAATCCAGGGTTTTCTCAATAGAGAAGGGTTATACAACCCTGGTAGCCAATCAAGCACAGTGGAAAGGAGTTTATCATTTGAACTACCATCCACTGGGGGTGGTAAAGAGCACATAATAGTCCTGAATTTTTTCAGTGCATGTGATAGGATTTGACCAACGAACATGCTCCAAGAAGAGACCAACTGAGCATGTGCAAGACTTTGTTACATAACTGGGAACCATTTCCTTAATTGAATATTCATTAGATAGTGAAACTATAAAAGCTGAATCCTGGCAGAAGGCAGGGCTGTTGCTCAGTCTCCTAGAGCCAGCCTTCGCTCTGCCTGTGAAGGGTGCATTTCTTTCTTTATGTATTAAAGTTAATTTTAGCACACAGCTGCTCACTCTTTTGAGCCAGACTGCACTCTGTACTAAGCTTTTAATTATGTATTTGTTACTTTCATACTAACTTGGTATGGGCCCTGCTCAGTCTCTGGAGCCAATTTTCTGTCTTAGTCCATATTGTGTTGCTATAAGACTGTGTAATTCATAAGGAAAAGACGTTTATTTGGCTTATGATTCTGGGACAGCTGCACCTGGCATGGGCCTCAGGCTGTTTCTACTCCTGGCAGAAAGTGGCAGGCAGCAGGCAGGTATAAGCAGATCACATGGCGAGAGGAAGCAAAAGAGAGCGAGGGGAGGTGCCAGGGTTTTTTTAAACAACCAGTTCTCCTGGGAACTAACAGAGGGAGAACTCCCTTATTACTCCCCCTCCCCCAGGGAGAGCATTAATCCATTTACGAGGGATCCACCCCCATGACCCAATCAGTTTCCAACACTGCCACATTGGGGATCAAATTTCCACATGAGTTTTGGAGGGGACAAAACATCTGAACTCCATCATTCTGCCCCTGCCCCCCCAACTCATGTCACTCTCACATACAAAATACGATCATTCCATCCCAACAGTCCCAAAAGTCTTAGTTTGTTCCAGCACCAACTTAAAAGTCCAAAGTCCAAAGTCTCATCTGAGAACAAAACAAAAGACCTTCCAGCTATGAACCTGCAAAAATCAAAACCAAATTTATCTACTGCCAAGATACAATGGTGGAACAGATATTGGGTACACATTCTCATTCCAAAAGGGAGGAATAGGCCAGAAGAAAGGAGAAACAGGCCCCAAACAAGTCCGAAACCCAGCAGGGCAGACATTGTGTCTTAAAGCTCCTATGAACCTGCAAAAATCAAAACCAAATTTATCTACTGCCAAGATACAATGGTGGAACAGATATTGGGTACACATTCTCATTCCAAAAGGGAGGAATAGGCCAGAAGAAAGGAGAAACAGGCCCCAAACAAGTCTGAAACCCAGCAGGGCAGACATTGTGTCTTAAAGCTGCAAAATAATCTGCACAGTCTCTTTGAAATCTGTATCTCTTACTCATTATATTAAACCTTTTCTCATTTTCTACTGTAACTCTGCTCTTGAATTCTTTCCTGTGGCAGAGTCAAGAACCTGGTAAAAGGATGGGGTGGGTTGAGGACAGCTATTGGGCCTCCCAGACCCTTCCTCTTGGATCAATGGGATACAGTGTGATGTTTCACTACCTGTATACAATGTGTAATAATCAAATTAGGATAATTGGCATATCCATTACTTCACTTTATCATTTATTTGTGCTAAGAAAATTTGAAATCCTCTCTTTTGCTATTTCGAAATATACAATATATTATTATTATTGATTATTGTTATCCCACTGTGTAATAAAACCCTAGCACTCATTCCTCCTTACTGTAACCTTGTACCTAATGAAAAACTTCTCCCGTCCTCCCCTTCACACTCCTTTCTGTATGAAGGGTGCATATAGAATTGTAAGAGGAGAAGGATGTCTAGTGAACACATTTTGTATGTTCGATCCCTTTTTTCAAAATGTATACTTGACAATTTTAGTAGAACTTTGCATAGTAAGAGAAAGACACTTTAAAATGAGTAGGTCCAGTTTATAATTAAACTTACTATTCAAAATCACAGTTTTTGCTCCTTTCTTTTGTAGGGATCACAAACAAAACTCTTTATCTTTCAATATACTGTATCCTAAAATATGCTCCAGTTTATGATAGAGATTTGATTTCCATTAATAAAAAAGTGATAATATGATATTTGTATTAGTCAGGGTTCTCCAGAGAGACAGAATCAATAGGATATGTTATAATTATATGAGAGGGATTTATTAGGGGAGTTGGCTCACGTGGCTATGAAGAAAATTCCAATGATAGGCCGTCTATAAACTGGGTGCTGGTAGCATGGCTCAGTCCAAGTCCAAAGGCCTCAGAATCAGGGAAGCTGATGGTGTCCTTGGTGTAAGCCCGGAACCCAAAAGCTGAAGAGTTTCGAGCTCTGATGTCCATGGACAGGAGAAAAGAATGTGTCCCAGCTCCAGTGGATCAAGAGAGAGCTTCAGCTCTTTCCTCTGTCTTCTGCTCTCTCTGGACCCCCAGAGGATTGGATGGTTCCCGCCCACATTGGGGTGGGCACTTTCCCACCCAGGTCACTCAGACTCTCATACTAATCTCTGCTAGAAACACCTGAAAAGATAGCTTTACCAGGTTTCTCAGCATTCCTTCATCTAACCAAGCGGACATCTAGAATTAACCTTCACAATATTCTTAAGGAAACATGAAGCTTACAAAAAAACAATATTTTTAAATGCCAACAAAAATTATTTTGTTGCTGACCTAAAATTGGAGATAATTTTATAAAAAATATTTACTTTAGGCTACTTAGAAAGTTTACTCACGATTCTGTTGACTTCATAAAGATGGCCAATTATGACTAAATATTGTGTGCAGATCTATTTCAACAAGGTCATACATACTTTCTGCCAGGCAAATATTTGGTACTTCGAAGTTCCTGGGTTATACTACAACTGTGGAGTCCATCCATTACTCATTCAGTACAAGGAAGTAATCACCCACAAACAACAAATTACATAGAGTATCTCTCATTAAGTCAAAAGTTTTATGCAAATGCTAGTGACACATTTCTTCGGATACTTGAATAGAAATGCAGTTTAATTTTCCTTTCTACTTTGAAAATAGTAGTTTTGACATAAACTGATACAGTAAAATATATATCTAGCTTAAATTATTATAAATGTAGTAGATGTCTATCTTAATATTTGAAATAGATGTACATTAGAGATACCATCTTTAATATTTATCTCACTTTACATTTGAGAGAACAATTAAATAACATTTAAAAGTTGATTGCTAAGGGTTACAACCAATCACAATTACAGAATGAGCGTGGGTATTTTGGGAAAATATATTCAAAGAAAAAAATGGCATGAAAACCACGCAAACATAGAAACAAACATAAAATAATGATTTTAGTTTTATGGCAGATTTTTGATATTTCTTTTTATATTGGTCAATAAAAAATTGGTATAGAATTTGGTGAAATATATGCTGTGGAACATGGGTAAATACTCAGAATATGTGCTGATATACTAACATTCAAAAGATAAAAAGTTGAACACCAGTTTAGAAAAATTATTGAAGGAATAGGACACATAATATAAAGATAGATAAATGGCAAAGGGTTTTTAATTTTATTACAAATTCTGGTTGACCATGTTCATTCTTACAATTAATGACAACTAGTCAAGATGGATACTTTTAATAACTCCATTTGATGCAATTACAGAAATAACATAAAAAAATAATTATTAGGCTAAGGACAGCAAGATGTCTAAATAAAAGAGAGCCCAATATCTGATTTTTCTTTCCCATGGAGACTTATGATCCTATTAAGAAAAAGGCGCTAAAGGTTAAGAAGGTGTCTTAAAGGCATACTATGCATACAGGGAAAAGATTGGACACCAGGTCCTATGGAGGATTGGGACCCTGATGACACCTTTATGCAAAAACACTTCTGACAGCTTGAACACAATAGATTGATACTCTTAATGGACTATGAGGAAATAAATGCTATTCTAGAGCTCTACCATCATGAC
Organism: Galeopterus variegatus; assembly: GCF_000696425.1. Taxonomy (NCBI): domain Eukaryota; kingdom Metazoa; phylum Chordata; class Mammalia; order Dermoptera; family Cynocephalidae; genus Galeopterus; species Galeopterus variegatus. The sequence goes on along the minus strand of NW_007738341.1, from coordinate 10,519 downwards.
AGTAAATTTCATGAATCATGGTTAAAGGCATATTGCACACACTTTGTATTGGTCCATTTTTGTGTTGCTATAGCAGGATACCTGAATTTGGGTGATTTATAAGCAACAGTGGTTTATTTCACTTATGATACTGGGACAGCTGCATCTGGCATGGGCTTCAGGCTGCTTCTACTCATGGCAGAAAGTGGCAGGCAGCATGTGGTTACAAGCAGATTGCATGGTTAGAGGAAGCAAGAGAGAGAGAGAGAGAGAGGGTAGAAGTGCCAACGTCTTTTAAACAGCTAGTTTGCATGGGAACTAATAAATCAAGAACTCACTCACTACCTTCACCCCCCAGGGAGAGCATTAATCCATTCATGAAGGATCCACCCCCATGACTCAAACAGCTCCCAACACTGCCACACTGTGAATCAGATTTACACATGAGTTTTGTGGGTGACAACATGTCCAAACTCTATCACACCTACACAACAAGACAGAACTATAAAGATGCAAGAAGGCGTGAGAAATAAATAAGGTAAAGAAACAAGTAAATCTTAATTACACTGACTATAATTTCACTGACTAGTGAAAATGATAATATTTTGTTTGATATATGTATATTTTTTACACC
>NW_007738341.1:5950-8580 GCF_000696425.1 Galeopterus variegatus | reverse complement strand
ACCTATCTATAACAGACTTTGAAAAATCAGGTATACATCTTATAATTCCTAGAGTGACTCTCAAAAGTACAGTGAAAAACTGTAAACTCTTAAGCTAATAGAGGAGTGAATGAAATAATTAAAATGCTCATCTATTTTAAAAGAAAGTATGAAAAGACATAAAAAGATGTCATCAAGCATATAAAAAAACTGAAAAAACTTAGCACATTTAAAGTCATATTTTTGTACCTATGTTAAATGCAAATGAATTAAATTTCCTATTTAAAAAGCTATTTTCAGACTAATTAAACACACACACACATAGAAGGCAATGGCTTGATATATTTAAAGTGTTGAAAGCTAAATACTGTAACCAAAAATATTGTATTCAGCAGAACTGTCCTCCAAAGATGGAGAAATTAAGACATTCCCAGATAAATAAAATCTAAGGGAGTTCATTACTATAAGACTTGCCGTACAAAAAAAAAAAAAAAAAAAAAAAAAACATGAAAAGTGTCCTTCAAATTCAAATAAATGGATACTAAACAGCAACACAAAAGCATAAAAAAAAAATCCTCAGCTAAGGCAAATATTTAGACAATATATAAAACTTGTATTATAGTAATTTTGGTTTATACCTCATTTTAATTCCTTTATAGGATTTAAAAGACAAAAGCATAAAAAAACTACAGATCTAATTTAATGTATACACAATATATAAAGATGTAATTTGTGACATCATTAACATAAAGTGGAAGAGGGCAGAGCCAAAAAGAGTAGAGATTTTGTATGCAATAGAATGAAGTTGCTATCAGTTTAAAATAGATTGTTATGACTTTAGAAGGTTTTATGTAATTCCCGTAATAACTACAAAAATATCCTTAGAATACACACAAAAGGAAATGAGAAACAAATCAAAATGNGGCCTGTCAAGAAAATAAAAGTACCTATCTATAACAGACTTTGAAAAATCAGGTATACATCTTATAATTCCTAGAGTGACTCTTAAAAGTACAGTGAAAAACTGTAAACTCTTAAGCTAATAGAGGAGTGTATGAAATAATTAAAATGCTCATCTATTTTAAAAGAAAGTATGAAAAGACATAAAAAGATGTCATCAAGCATATAAAAAACTGAAAAAACTTAGCACATTTAAAGTCGTATCTTTGTACCTATGTTAAATGCAAATGAATTAAATTTCCTATTTAAAAAGCTATTTTCAGACTAATTAAACACACACACACACATAGAAGGCAATGGCTTGATATATTTAAAGTGTTGAAAGCAAAAAACTGTAACCAAAAATATTGTATCCAGCAGAACTGTCCTCCAAAGATGGAGAAATTAAGACATTCCCAGATAGTCAAATTTTAAAAAGGGGAAAAGGTTTGAATAGACATTTCTCCAAAGTATATGAGTGGAAAAAAAAAAAAAAAAAAAAACATGAAAAGAGTCCTTCAAATTCAAATAAATGGATACTAAACAGCAACACAAAAGCATAAAAAAAAAATCCTCAGCTAAGGCAAATATTTAGACAACATATAAAACTTGTATTATAGTAATTTTGGTTTATACCTCATTTTAATTCCTTTTAGGATTTAAAAGACAAAAGCATAAAAAAAACTACAGATCTAATTTAATGTATACACAATATATAAAGATGTAATTTGTGACATCATTAACATAAAGTGGAAAAGGACAGAGCCAAAAAGAGTAGAGATTTTGTATGCAATAGAATGAAGTTGCTATCAGTTTAAAATAGGTTGTTATGACTTTAGAAGGTTTTATGTAATTCCCATAATAACTACAAAAATATCCTTAGAATACACACAAAAGGAAATGAGAAACAAATCAAAATGTGTCACTACAAAACATCAACTAAACAGAAAGAAAGATAGTAAAGGAGTGCTGTGGATTGAATATTCCCCAAACTCATTGAAAATCCCCACTCTAACTGTTGAGGGTGGGAAATCCTATTATGGTGATTGAAAGGCAGGGCCTTGAACAGGTGATTACATTGTGAGGAACAGGCCATAGTGAATGGATTAGTCCACATGATGGTTTAATGGTGGCCATGGCCTTGGTTACCATGGACTTAAAAGAGGAGCATGTGAGTGTGTGCGAAGCTCTGTCTCTGCTCACACATCTACCGTGTGACAACCTGCATTGCTGTCACCATCCACCAACAAGTCTTTCACCAGATGTGTTCCCTGGACTTTGGGTTTCCCAGACTCTGAAACTTTGAGAATGTAAAAAAAAAAAAAAAAAAAAAAAATTTAAAAGGAAAAAAAAAAAAAAAAAGAAAAATTTTAAAAAAAAAAAAAAAAAAAAAAAATTTCAAAGGAAAAAAAAAAAATCAAAACCAAAAAGGATAAATTAAAACTATCTCTCTTCACAAAACAAATGATCATATTTGTAGAAAAATGTAGTAATATCATACAAACATAGTCACACACACAAACACACACAGAAAATTGTTAGAAGTAATAAGTGAGTCTGGCACAGTATCAGATTACAAACTGAACAATCAAAAATCTGTTGTGTTTCTATACATTAACAATAAATAATTCAAAAATAAAATTAAGAAAACAATTTCATTTATAACAGCATCAAATTCAGTAAAATACTGAGGTGTACACTGAAAGAAAAAG
>NW_007738341.1:2635-4997 GCF_000696425.1 Galeopterus variegatus | reverse complement strand
AATTGTTAGAAGTAATAAGTGAGTCTGGCACAGTATCAGATTACAAACTGAACAATCAAAAATCTGTTGTGTTTCTATACATTAACAATAAATAATTCAAAAATAAAATTAAGAAAACAATTTCATTTATAACAGCATCAAATTCAGTAAAATACTGAGGTGTACACTGAAAGAAAAAGGCAAAAGCCTTGTCTACTGAAAACTACCAAACATTGATGAAAGATATTTAAGAAAACACAATGCAAAGACATCACGTGTACATGGATTTGAAGACTGAACAGTGTTAAGATGTCAGTACTATTCAAAGTGATGTACAATTTTGATTGAACCCCCATCAAAATACCAACGGCAATATTTGTATTAATAGAAAAATCCAAATTTTTGTGTTTCATTTCCCTTTTTTTCAAAGAAGAAAATTTTTAAAATTTATTTTACTTCTCAAAATACATTGTAGTTGATTTTCATGCCCCTTTATGCATTCCTCTCCACCCTCTACCCTTCCCCCACCCACATTATATCTGTTCATTTGACTTAGATAGTTCAAGGAATTATTGTGGTTATTCTGTCTTCTTCTCCCCCTGCTTTATTTGTTCGTGTATCTATCTATTTATTTATTTATTTATTTATTTATTTATTTATTTATCTATCTATCACTCCCACAAGTAAGTGAAAACATGTGGTATTTCTCTTTCTGTGCCTGACTTGTTTCACTTAATATAATTTTTTCTAAGTCCATCCATGTTGTTGTGAATGATAGTATTTCATTCTTTTTTATAGCAGTGTAGTATTCCATTGTGTTGATGTATCACAGTTTCCTTATCCTCTCATCAGATGATGGACATTTGGGCTGGTTCCAGCTCTTGGGTATTGTAAACAGAGCTGCAATAAACATAGGAGTACAGGTATCCTTTGGCATGATGATTTCCATTCCTCTGGGTATATTCCCAGCAGTAGAAACACTGGGTCATGTGGTAGGGCCATCTGTAATCATTTGAGGAACCTCAATATCATTTTCCATAAAGGCTGCACCATTTTGCAGCCCCACCAACAGTGAGTGAGAACTCTTTTTTCTCTGCAACCTCTCCAGCATTTACCATTCTCTGTCTTTTGGATGTTAGCCGTCACTTCCCTTTTTTAATATGGCTACCAGATCATTAAAATTGTATACATAATACATAATTACATACATAATGCATGGAATTTCAAGGGACCACAAATAGCAAAAACAATCTTAAAAAAGAGCAAAACTGAAGGACTTACACTTTCTAATTTCAAAACTTACTATGATGCTGTGTTTATCCAAACATTGTGGTACTGAATAAAGACAGACATGTAGACCAATGGGATACAAGAGAGAGCAATGAAATATATCTTCTCATGCATGGTTATATAATTTTTGACAAGGGTTTCAAGATAATTCAATAGAGAAAGAACAGTCTTTTCAACAAATGGTGTTGGGAAAAATGTATATCCACATGCAAAAGAATGAAGTTGGATTCTTACTTTATACCATATACAAAAATTAACTCAAAATGGATTAAAGGTCTAAATGTAATATCTAAAATGCAGATCTAAATGAAAAGATATAAAACTTTTAAAAGAAAACATAGGGGAAAAGCTTTGTTATATTGGATTTGGCGATGTTTTATAGGATATGACATCAAAAGCATAGGCAACAAAAGAGAACATATTGGTAAATAAGTTGGACTATATCAAAATTAAAAATTTATGTGCATCGAATGGACACAATAAACAGAGTAAAAAGGAACCCACTGAATGGGAAAGTATTTGCAAACCATATGTCTAATAAAGGGATAATATTCAGAATATTAAAAAAAATCTCCAACACCTCAACAAAAAACATCCTGTTTTAAAAAAAAATGGTCTCCGACACCTCAACAAAAAACATCCTGTTTTAAAAAAAAATGGGCAAAAGACTTGAACAGACATTTCTCTTAAGAAGACATACAAATGGCCAACAAGATCATTACATTAAAAAGAAAAAAAAAAAGATCAGTGTTACTAATCATCAAAGAAATGAAAATTAAAACCATGAGGTATCACCTCACACCCATTGGGATGGCTACTACAAAAAAGAAAACAGAGAGTAACAGGTATTGGTTAGGATGTGGAGAAAAATAGAATCTTTATGCACTGTTGGTGGAAATATTAATTGGTCGCTATGGAAAACAGTGTGGAAGTCCTCAATAATTAGAATTACTATTTGATCTACCCATTCCACTTCTGGGCATATACCCAAAGGAACTGAAAGCAGGGTCGTAAAGAGATATTTGTACACCTGTATTTATAAAAGCATTATTTACAATAGCCGAAAGAAAGAAACAACTCAAATATTTATTGA
>NW_007738341.1:0-1852 GCF_000696425.1 Galeopterus variegatus | reverse complement strand
TTATATTAATAATAGAAAAAGTAGTGTAAAGTGAAACAATTACATGTGATTTTTATTTGTCATTCAGTGAAATTGCATAGATAATGCTAATTTCCAGTGTTTATGAGGATTTGTTAAAATAGGCAAAGCCATATACATCATGTTGGAGTGTATATTGTTCCCAATGTGTTAGAGGGAATTTCTCCTTCTATGTCTATCTATACCTGTGTATATATGTATATGAGATACCTTTATCTATCCCAGAAGCTACATTTATAAACTTTTACTAATAAACTCAAATTAAAAATGAAAAAGAAAGCCTTAATGTTTTAAATTATTTATAACGACCAAATATATGGGAAATGACATAAATGTTAAATAGTAGAGAATGGTTGTGTAAGTAATTGTACATTCATAGATTGGCATCATGTAGACCTTGAAAATAATACTTCTAAAAAATGCAAATCACATAGAAAATTTCATAACTTGGAATTTAATACAGTTTAAAAATATAAAGGATAATAGCAAATGAAAATTTCAAAGTGATGTGTTATATTTGTGTATATATTCGTACATATGTGTTTTTTTTTTCTTCCTCAGGGCTTCTCTATCTCACTTCTTTAAAAAGAGCAAATTAGCAGCTGTTCTTTAACTTTATATTTTTTAAATGCTAAATATTCTTAGTGTACAGAAATAATTTAATTAAACAAATAATATCATCAAAAATTAAAAGTGGACATACAGCTAACAATATAAATGAACCATACAATTTTGAAAAAGTAATCATACAAATTAGTAGATTTATTAACTATATTTACTATAATAGAAAATGATAACATAATGATTGACAAATAATTGTGTTTCCCAGCCAGACCCCATTGAGAACTGTTAATAAGTACTAAAAGTTTCTTTATATTGTTTACAAATCATTGGCTTTCCAAGATCAAACTCTAGCTACGTTCTTTTTTCAACATGTACATGTGACTAGGGTATTATTCAGTTCTCCCATTGACTGGCAAGTGAATGGGTTAGACAGGTTTAACATTTGACTTTTAGCCAATGATATAACAATTAAGTTAATTGTACCAGCAATGTTAATAATTTTTGGAAGTATTTTCTGAGACTCTGAAGGTGACAAATCTTGCACTAATTCCTTGTTTTATTAATTATTTCAATTATAGTGATTCATATTCTAATAAGCTATTTTTTCTTAATATATATAACAAAATATTCATTAATTAATTTATTTGTTTATTCATCTTAGCAATCCTGTTTTCATATATATTGTGAAGATAGAATATGTTTTTGACATATATCATTGGAACAAAAATAATTTAGTGATGCTTTAATATAAACATACATTCATTAGCAGTCTATAATAGACCTATATCTATGTACTTCTTGACATACTATTACCTATACTTGCTCTAATTATTTTGCTTTTAAAATATCACTTCAGTCATCCTTCTGAAAATTGCTTGAGTACAAACTACTTATATTTCGGTCTAATTCTGATAAGCCTGTGTTTTATTATAAAATATCTTGAATATACTCATAACCCAGCACACAGTTCCTCTTTGACTCCCCCTAGCATGGGTCGGCCCTCCGGGAGAGCTCTCTGNGGGCCATCTGTAATCATTTGAGGAACCTCAATATCATTTTCCATAAAGGCTGCACCATTTTACAGCCCCACCAACAGTGAGTGAGAACTCCTTTTTCTCTGCAACCTCTCCAGCATTTATCATTCTCTGTCTTTTGGATGTTAGCCGTCACTTCCCTTTTTTAATATGGCTACCAGATCATTAAAATTGCATACATAATACATAATTACATACATAATGCATGGAATTTCAAGGGACCACAAATAGCAAAA
>NW_007738340.1:37346-48373 GCF_000696425.1 Galeopterus variegatus | reverse complement strand
CACACACAAAAACAAACAAACAGCAACAACAACAACATCAACAACAACAAAAAAAACGGGGGGGGAGGAAGATTTAACAACCACAACTTTTTTTTTTTGAAGTTCTTACAACCAGAACATGGAGGGGACACATCTGGGTGGGAGGGGGGAGAGGGAGGAGGGAGGGAGATTTAAAAAAAAAATAGTCTCATTGTATATACAATTTTTAGTTGATAGTTTTCTTCTTCCAGCATTTGAAAAATGTTGTGCCACTTTATTCTGGCCTTCATGCTTTCAGATGAGAAATCTGCTGTCATTAGCATTGGTATTCCCCTGTAGGTAATATGTCTCTCTCTCCAGCTGCTTTCAAGATTTTTCTTTTTCTTTTTCTTTTTTGTCTCTTGTGGGCTGTGGTTACAGTATCAATTTAATTTGCAGATCTTTTGATGTGCTATTTTATCTGCTTGGTTTATCTAGTCTGCTGGGTCTCCCACTTGTCACTGTAGGTGCTGCCTGGGGGCATGAAGTATTTCTCCAGGCCAGGCCACCTGATACCATTGGGTGGTGCAGGGAAGCTGGCAGTGGTGAAGTGGACTTTCCCCATTTGAGATGCTTGTGGCTGGATCCTCTTTGCCTGTGCTGATCGGCTGCTCAGTGTCTCTTGATCAAGGTGGGAAGACAGCCAGACTCTACGGAGAAGGACAGCAACAGCATTGTGCTGTTTTCATGACATCCTAGTACAAATCACACACACACACACACACACACACACACAAAAGTGCATGCACACACGTACACACACACACAGGCACACACACAAGTGCATGCACGCACACACACACACAGTCCAAAAAGATAATTCTTTTATGGAAGTTCATGGCAGCCTGGACAACTGAGAGTTAGATACTAGAAGGAGGAACTAGACCCCGCTCAATCCCCCACTTGCTTGTTGTCAGAGGGCTCCTGATCCTGATCAAGCCCCTTGCGGATGGTGCCCCCTAGCCTGGTGCTGTTGATGAGGCCCCATGTGATCTGGGGAGGAAGGAGCCGCACTGGGCCTCCTTCTGTTGCCAGGTTGGGTCCTGTCTTCTGCTTGGTGGGGGTCCCAGGATGCCGTATACCATGTTGCTCCTCCAGTCCTGGGTTCCTACCAATTATTCCTCTTCCTCCCTTTCAGAGCTCCCCTTTGGTTGCTTGCTGCATAATTTCCAAAGTGCATGATTGCATTTAGAGGGGAGAAGCAGGGAAAAATGCATCTTGGCTATCTTGTTGCTGCTTTCATAGTTTTGTAGAAGGAGTGGTGCTTTAGCTTTGGCTGACCTGAGCTGACACATCTCAGGAAGCAGATGTCAAGGCCACGTGATTTCTCTGCTCCCAGTGTTTACGCAGACTCAGCTCAGACGCTTTAGCAGCAGGGGCCAGAAAATCTTCAGTACTAGGCTTTCCAGCCCAGAGTTTCTTGAAAGAACCATCCCATTTTCAGAATTCTAGCTCTCAATTGTCCAGGATGCAGTAAATTTCAATAATACAATCATTTTTTTTTGATTCTCTGAACTAATTTAATGTAAATACATATGTATTTTTATGATTTGTGCTAGGATGTCACAAAATCACCACTGTGTTACTAACGCTGGAAGATAGAAGAAAGGCTGCTTTTAATGTAGCAATGCCCCCTTTTCTTTCTTCTTTCTGTGCAGCCCCTACATTATCTCTTACTTATTTCATTATCTCACCTTTCACGCATCATCTTCTTTTCTAGGAAAATCTCCTGGATACTTCTCTATGTCTTTCAAGCATAGTTTATACTCCATATGGGCAAATACTTAATTTTGTTTATAATACCTATTAGAAAAATATTTAAGATCATTATTTTAATGGAACTAATATTGATATTGCATATCTATATAATTTATTCTTTTACAGTGTCCCCTAATGTGCTTTCTAATTCCCAATTAAATGGAAAAATAAACTTAAAACTATATCATGTCAATGCAAATACTTTAATTGGAACTTCCCACTGATTTCCCCTTCTTTCTAATTAAAAACTTAATAGTTTACTCTTTCCTACTGGTTTCTCTTTTCCTTCTAATTAAAAAAAAAATAGAATACTTTAAAAAATATCAAGCGTAAGGCTGGGTGGTTAGCTCAGTTGCTTAGAGCATGATGTTATATCCCAAGGTCGGGGGGTTTGAATCCCTGCAAGGCTGGCTGCAGAAAATAAATAATAAATAAATAAAACTTTTTGTGTTTGATAATTTGAACCCCTGGGTACTTGGTAGAATGGTCTTTTTGTTCTCCAGATGGTGCAGTGCACAGAATGTTATAGTTTCAGGTCAGATTCTTAATTCCAGCACACACATTCTGCCACAACTATCTCTTCACTCCAGTCAATCCAAGAATTTATTTGAATTTCCATCCAAGAATATGTCACATTTTTACCTCTTTTTCATTCTCTTTGCCACCACTATAGTCTAGGTTTTTACCCATGACCTAACATAATATTTATATAATTAGGTTCATCATATTATTAATTGCTATAAAGGCTTTTTTTATCTGATAAGTTTCATCATTTTATTAATATCTTGAAAGTCCTGTGATCATATCACTCTTCTTTCCTGATTTCAGAAAGAAAGTCCATATTTCTCTACAGTTTGCTTTCAACTTGCCCATCAGATTTTATTGCCTAGTGCTCCAACCTGAGGTCTATATTCCAAAAAACACTAACCCCAAATAATAATTATTCAGTAGATTTTTGTTATTCCTTATAGAGTCCCAGCTGCCTAAAATATCTTTCTCCCACTTTCCCACTGGAAATTTTCAAGGAACACCTGCTCACAGTCCCCCAGACAGAGGACTGCGGAACAGAGAGAAAGAGATCACTTACTTGATTTGGGAAAGTGTACGATAGGACCTACCCAAGAATGATTTTGTGGGACGTTTAAACTTTTGCTTCTGTGTGTATGATTTTTTTAAACCTCTGTTTGATTGAAAATTTGATTTGACATATAATTCCAGGTTGATAAGTAGTTTTTCTTCACATCTTGGGTTCCCAACCTCCTGCAGGTGGGAAGCAGCCTGAAAGAGTGACTTAGAGGGTGTGTGTTCCAGCGCTCTGTCCAGCAGTGCCCAAGGAGGATGGGAGTGGCCGGACATCGGAGAGGACAGACAGGGGACTAAGGAACCACTCTCAGGATGAAGACTGTGTTTTAAGAAAAGGCCATCTCCTCCTCCTGGAGTAGGGGGACCTGTCAACTATACCCAGTGAGGTGTCAGAACTCTACAGGCCAGCGACTGCTACGTGTTTCCCATCTCTCTGTTTCTGAGCTAGAAAGTGTATTGTAACTGGTGACCATGTTTCCGTCTTCTCACTAGGTTGGATGCATGGAGGATGGATAACTTTCCTTTTACATCCTAAGTCTCTGGATCTCACGTAGAAGCATCTGAAAAGTCACATCTAGATTATGGAAATCACAAGATCCTGACGTTGAGCCTGATGCTGGGATTGATGGTGAGATGGGGCATCCATGGGCCCTGTGTGGAGATGAGCATGCTTCCTGCAAATAATCAGAGTGGAGGTCAGACCACTACTGGCCACAGTCGAGGGCCACTCTACGCCCATGCCTTGGTCCAGTGACTTCACTGTTCCCTCCCACCCTGACCCTTGGGTTAGCCACGGGATTTCCTTTGACCATCGGTGAGAGGTAGAGAGCTCCGAGCAAGCCTGGGCTTGGACGTGCCCCTGTGCATTCCTGCTCCCCCTCTGGCTCCTCTGCTTTCATCTTGAGAACATTCACAGGCCAGCCTGCTGGAGGATGTCATGGGAGCAAGTCAAGTGGAGAGGAGCTGCCAAGTCCACGTGCAGCTCACACGGCCGCACAGGCCAGCCCTGCTGAGTGGCACGTTCAGGAGTAAGTGCGCTGGGCCGCTGAGGCTTTGTGGCTGCTTGGGTTGTGGTCATGGAGGTGCCCTGCTGACATCTCCCTGCAGGAGCAGACCTGCTGTGAAGAGTGTAGTGAGCGACCCCCTGCCCTCAGCCTGGGAGTGGTGAGGGTTCTGGAATGATCCCTCCCCACATGGGGCTGCGGGGCCAGTGCTGGACACGGGACACCCCACCTGGGAGTCCTCCAATGTTACCTGTGGCCCCGGGGGCTCCCTTCATGCTGCTCAGGGATTTCCTGGTTTCAGGCTCTCCTGCTTCCCTCTGTGTTGTAGTCCAAAGGCCGCCCCACCTGTCCCAGCTCCAGCTCCTTTGCAGTCATGTAACCATTGCAGGCATTTCCCCAACAAGTCTCTGCTCCTGATTTTTGACTCCCACTGACATAGTCATTCAGCATCGTGCTGTCGGTTGATAACTGGCATATTCTTATGTTTCTGGAGGTTATGAAGTGATGCATTTTATGGTGCTTTAAAAATTCCATTCTTTTGTTGTTGTTGTCTTTCTCTGTTCAAATTTAAGAGTAAATCCCTAAAGAAGCTATTTAAAGCTCTGTGTGCTGGGCAGGGGTTGCTGAAGGGTGGGCTTACCTTCAACGCTGCTGTTTCTGGGGGTGGGCAAGGTGGGAAGGGCTTTTTTGCTGTGGCTATTAGGTTTCACCCAAGGGGAATCCCACAATATCCTATGGGGGGTGATAAGAAGCAGTGGCTAGCATTTTGGGAGTTGGTCAAGGAAGGTATTGAACTCTGTGGTTTAATTACAGAATTGAATCTCCCTGTCTTCAACCTCTTACCTTGCCCCAGGTCTACACCTGCTGCTACACCTGGTTTTCTTAAATTCCTGTCCCCCTGGGTCAAGTTTCTTGAGAAAATAAACCTCCAGTCTCTTGGATCAGTGGTTGTTGAAGGTGTGTGTAGGAGAGAGCGAGAGTACACCACATCTGTGCAGACCTTTGCCCCCCACCTGACTCCAGCCCCACACCCAACCCCACATCCCTCAATGCTAAGCACCTGTAGGCTCATCTGAGATATTTCTGAAATATTAAGCCAGCTTCCACCCATTTGCCTATTGGTGTTAAAGAAAAAATTATCCGGTGATTCTTGTAAAGCACAGTAAGGAAGACATTATTCACGACCATCAGAGTAGTTACAGGAACCACTTCAACGGGGTCTTGTAGTGGGCAGAGAGATTGGGCTCACCTCCGAACACAGCATGGGCCAGTGGGAATTTATAGCCAAGGAGCAGGGTGGAAGCCAGTGGATAGAAAATTACTGAGAGGAAACACCAGGGGTAAGGGAGATTCTGGCTAAATGACTTACTGGGATTCTTGCTGAAGACAGGCCAGGGTGACCAGACATGATCTCGGGGATGGTGGAGGATGAGGAACCTGATCAGGTATGGAGGGTGATCAGATATAAAGAGTAGCAGCTCTTGCTACACTGATTTTGCATGGCTCTTTGCTAAAACTGGATTTCACAAGGAAGTGCACAGGTAGGCTTAGGATGAGGTTCAGGAGCCTGGCTAAAGTTAGGCCAAGTGAAGAATCTTTGTCACCGATCATCTTTTAAAAATCGGTTGGACTCTTCAAACTCTTGTTTCTAGTTTTCTTCATTGTTTAGGTTAATTCCTCTTTTATTTCTGTAATTTTTGCAAAGTTTTGTAGGAAGAGGGGGCATGTAACTGGATCACATTCATTACTTTAAACCGGAAGCCTAGTATTTATTTCCCACAAGTGATTTTCAATCTTTTTTCTTTTTTTCCTAATCTTTGATTTTGTAGAACTCCTGGGAATAGCTATGCAGTCCACCTCATTGCTGGGGTCTGCATGTTAGGGAGCACTAATTTACACCCAACCTCCTTCTCCTCGTCCACGTCTCTGTTGAAACCACTTTTGTGCACTTATATCTTGCACTGCATTGTACTGTAGAGTTCCTTGTTTTATACACCCTCCTAAATTGTTCCTTGAATAATCAGGGATCACATTTTGTAGTTGTAACTCTGTATAGAGACTCCTTATACTAGAGGGACAATAAAAAATTTATATAAAAGAATAGCACAAGCCTAAATAAATTTGAGTTTATGTTGCTATTCTTTTAAGAAAATGTATCATTAAAGTAAGGTGCTGAAGTTTGTATGTATTAATTTTTATGTGATATAAACAATATATGAGGGTATTTCAAAAATTCATGGAAAGATCACATCATCATTTAATATACAAATCTTCAAAAAGTTCATGGAAGGATCACATCATCTTTTTAAAGTTTCCAAGAACTTTTTGATGTGCTCTTGTATATAATGGGGGTGGGGGGGCATGAGAGAGAGAGAGAGATTCTAGTGCAGGTAATATTGTAATAAAATTCTGATTTATTTTGATTCAATAAAATTGACTGATTTTAAAGATTTTAAAGCCACATGGTTACTTACACAGATCATATGCAGGCATAGTCTTATATTTGAATATTTGAATGTGACTTCATCAGAAGTTTATAAAATTTAAAATTTAATTTAAGAACTGGGAATGGGGGGGGCTTCCATGAATAAAATTTCACGTTTTATCTTACATGGGTAGTGGGAACTTTTTTCAGTGAATAGAGAACATAATTTTAAATCTACTTTTAGTGAGAAGTTTTCTTCTCTTCCTTCCCTCCAGGACAATGTCTTAGAATTCTACAAATAGAAACATTCTATAAAAAGTCTCTTACTAGAGGTAATTTTAATTTACCTCTTTTAATAAGCACAGGTTATTTGGCCAGTACAATATAGCAAAGATAGAATATGCACACATATCTCCTTGGTGTTTCTCTTTATTTTCATCCAACTTGACTTATCGCACTTGTTATGGTAGATTTTATTTGATAATCTGTTCACATATAGTACACATTTCTAAATTTGGATAACCTAAATATTATATGGTATTTAATGTTTTTGCAAGACTGAATTTTTCAGTTCTGTATATATTAACCTATTTGAGAAGTGTTCTGAATTCATGGAAATTCTCAGCCCCTCTCTGATGCTTATGCAGTGGGACACTTATTCGGTAATCTCACTACCGGAGGTACAATTTAAACTTGCATAGAGGTTAATATTATAGGGCTCTTGGGCCATGCAGCTGACAGCTTTTCACACACTTGAACTCTGATTTTCCTTCACAAGGACCCTACCTTTTCATTACCAGCTGATGCATATTTTACAAATGTAAGTGAATAGCCTCAGGCAGTTGCAGAGAGAAATGGTTCTTTTCAGAATTCATCTTGTCTTCCTGTTCATTTCTATAGTTTCCCATTCGGTGTAAGCATAATTCTGTCACAGAGCAATACAGAGTTCCAAGTGAAATCCAACAGACATGTTCTTTTTCTAAGATCACGTAGGAACTCTATATTGGATTGGTTGAAAGTTTTTAGAGAAATGTAATTCTTCTCAGCTGAGTTATTTTACCAGCTGAATTCCTTACGAGGGCAATAAAAACTATAATTAAACATAAAAATGAAGAACAATTCGAGTAGCATTATATGTAATCTTGCACACAACACACCCTTCTTATATTCCTGTTCTTAGATCTCTCTTTGCTGTATAAATTGATTCCCCTTCTCCTCCGACTCACTGTTAAAATGTCTTACACTTTTACTCCTGATATAACACTGAAAGCCCACACAATTTCAAAAGTCACAGCACCTTTGGATGATTTAGTACTAATTGCACAGAAAATCATTACTCAGAGCACAGAGCACCATGACCGACACATCTGGCTAGGAAATGATTTTGGCAATTTTCTCTTTGCAGTGGTGATTATGCCGTAGAGCATGATGTGGCTCATCTAGACAGCTTACATTTAGGAAGATCTGATTATGCTTGGAACTCTCCCATCCGCTTCCATCATCAGCATCTCCCTTTCAATTTTGCTTTCAATTGATGAATTTATATTAACTGCTTCTTATTCTGCCTATTCTTTATTTTTTCTAGTATATTTTTAAAGATTAGCTTATTTTGCTTTCAATTGATGAATTTATATTAACTGCTTCTTATTCTGCCTATTCTTTATTTTTCCTAGTATATTTTTAAAGATTAGCTTTCCTATTTTTTTTTTCCTTTTTGTCTTTTTTCATGTCCGGCAACGGACCGCAACCCTCAGTGTCGCGCCCGTACTGGACCGGGACCGGCAACAGGATCGCAACCCTTGGTGCTGTGCCCGCCCCTCGCTCAGCCAGTGAGCGGCCGGTCTGTATGTTGGATCCGAACCCTCGGCGGGAGCGCCACCGTGCTCTCAAGCGGTGCACTGTAGCAGTGCGCCACCGGGCCGGCCCAGCTTTCCTATTTTTTGATTTGTATACCAATGCCTTAGTCCATTCAGGCTGCTGTAACAAAGTACCATTGACTGTGTGGCTTATGAACAACAGAAATATATTTCTCATGGTTTGGAAGTCTGGGAGTCCAAGTTCAAGGTGCTGGCAGATTCATCATCTGGTGAGGGTCCTGCTTCCTTGTCACTGACCACAGTGATCTCATTATGTCCTCACATGGTGGAAGGGGCAGGGGAGCTCTCTGAGGTCTCTTTTTCAAGGGCACTAATTCCATTCATGAGCACTCCACCCTCGTGACCTAATAACCCTGTTGAGAGCCATCCTGCTATAGGGAACGGCATGGGAGCCTGAGGAGTGATACTCCTTTTTCAACAGGCTGCAAGGGGGTCCCATGTGTGTGACATGGCTCTGCGGAATTTCCTGTTTATTTACCTTTGGTTGCTTGACGAGGCTTCCCAGAATTAAACAGCCTAACTTTTTGGCTTATTTAAAAGGCATTGTCAGTACTAAAGGTGTTTTTGATGCATGTTCCTTGTATGGGTTAGCTTGATTTAATTTTGTTATTGATCTTTCTTGTTAGTGATGTGCACATGGACCCATTGTGGCTGTGGTCATGCTCTTGTGCGTGTGGAATGAAGTTATTACGTTGGATTTCTATCCACATCCCCCAGGGAGGTGGTGGATCCGAGTGCAGTGGTGTTTACAATTATTTGATCATTAGCCAGTTACAGATTTCTTTGTTTTTCCCCTTCCCACAGTTTCACCTGACTTACCAAGAACATGTTTTTTCCCTAGTAATAATAAGAATGATATAGTGTGTTTCTGTTAGTTTGAGTAGGATCATTTAATTTTTTACTTTGTTCTTTGTGCAGTTCCCAGAGTCTCTTGGCAGGGAGATGAGAAGTTTTATTATAAAGATAAATAAGTGAGATAGTAGAAAAACACAAATTTTGATATTTACAGGTTTTGTTTAAATCAGTTTGTAACATAAAACTTGTATCAATAACATAAAATTTAATAGAGATTTACAGTTAAGTTTTATGATAAAAAGTCATGTTATAAATATTGTGATTTTGATTATAAATTAAAATGATTATATTATATAGAGTATAAACAATTGTCAAACATAATTAATCAATGTTATTAAAATCAAGTATAGTAAGTATAAGTAAGATTTAAAAAGGGTTAATTGTAAGCTAAGAAGGTTAAGAATTAAAGTTCAAACTAAAAGTCTGATGCTCTTTAAAGCCGAACATGCTGCTATTGTATAGTTTCCTGGCCACGAGCCACAGGCTTTGGGGTGAACTATTGATGCATGAGTGGGTGTTTTTATCACAGCATGAGTGCTTTGGAACATTCTGATATTTATTTTTCTATAGAGATGAAATAAAAAATGTTTTGATTAAAAGATAAATCATCATGTAAAAGGTTAAGTAAAAAATATAAATAAACAAGATTCTTGTGGTTGGTGTCCACACTTGCACTAGACACTTGTGGTCCGCCTTTTTCTTTTTTCCTCCTCCTATTCCGCACCACCTGTTCAGGTCCAACGAATCCTGCGGAGCTGGTCTCCGGCATAACCACCCACCTGTTGATACCATCAGAAAGATGATTAGTTTCAACATGCAAATTTTAGGGAGACACAAGCTTTTAGACCACGGCAGCCAGAAAGCAGAGTTTAGTGGCCAGTTTTAGAACAAAATTTGCTAATTACTTATGACAGAGAAAGACATGATTCTTTTTATTCTAATATCCATCCTTATTTCATATATTCCACTCCTGGCCTTCCACGTGCCGCACATAACAGTGTTCTGTTGTTCGATTTGGTGATAAAGGTAAAAAATATTTGTAAATCATCTGAGATGATTTTACAGGAAATTTGTAAGTATTTAATCATGTGAGAACACCTAAATTATTAAAAGTGCAGTTGAAATTTGACTGAGCATGGAGTTCTATATAAATCAGTGAGGTGGGTGGAGTGTAGCTTGTAGAGAGAATTGTAGAGTGATGACATTTTCAGGATTATTAGGGTGTCATATTTCTCAAATAAAAATAGAGGACACGTAGTTAAATTTGAATTCCAGATAAATAACAAATAACTGTTTAGTATAAGTATGTCCCATACAGTATTTGGGATACTCTTATAACAAAAATACTAATGCTGGACATATATTTTTACTACAGAATTATTCATAGTTTATCTGAAGTTCAAATTTAACTAGTTGTAATGTATTTTGGCCAGAAACCCCAGACATTATCTATAATGACTCCACAAGAGGCAAAAAACATTGAATGGAATCAAATGATGTCTACTTTTTCTTTTCTTTAATAGGAATTTCAGATTTCAGTCAAACTGTTCTTCAAGCTTATCATCTTAGAAATAATATGTTGGATTTTCATTATATTTTTCTTTTATTAATAACAACTTGTCATCTCCCAAACTTTCTTACAATAAATTTTTATTTATATTTATTTTGACAGGAAAAATGAAGAACATATTTTTATTAAACATCTAACAAGCTTTATTTACATGGTTATTTGAGCAACTATTTGGACTGAACTGAAATTTTAGTCAAAACTTTAGGCAATGTTTTGGGTAACTTTTTTGTAGAATCAGTGCCTAAAAATTCAAGCAAAAGATTATGCAGTTATTACCTGTAATCATGAATATTGATTAATCAACTTGGAAACAGAAATGAAAAAAAAAAGATGTTGAATGTCTATATGGTATAAATAATCTCAATAATAAAAAAATTTCTAAAAAAAGACGTGAAAACTGAACTCCTCTAGTAGATACATATGAGTGCTCTTTATCC
>NW_007738340.1:34788-36483 GCF_000696425.1 Galeopterus variegatus | reverse complement strand
TGTATGTATTTATAGATTTTATATGTGCTTTTACCAGCCAATATATTACATATTTTAACAGTCCTATTGCTGTATAACTTACATTCCATAAATTCACCTACTTAAGTATACAATTCAGGTTTTTATTTATTTATTTATTTATTTATTTTTTATTTTTTTTAGTAAATGTGTAGGGTTTTGAATCTTTTACCACAATCCATTCTTAGAACGTTTCCACCACTCCACATGATCTTTCATGCCTGTTTGCAATCAATACCCATTTCCACTGCTGCTCTAACTACTAATCTGCTTTCTGCATCTACAGATTTCCTGTTTTGGACACTCATGTAGGTAGAATCCTACAATGTTGTAGGAGACAGAACTCAAGGTGGGCCTCATGACCTTTACCCCCAGTATTACAATCATGGCAATGGTAGTTTTTATGACACAAGGGAGATTATTCAGGAGGGCCTAATCTAATCACATTAGCTGTTTCAAAGTAGTGAGTTTTCTCTGGTTGGGAGCGGAGGGAAAGGCAGAGAGTTGATCTGAAGCACTAAGTGCATTTGATGAGTCTTGCTGGCTTTGAAGATGAAAGAAGCCCCATGGGAGGACAGGAGAACAACTTCTAGGACCTGACAGAGGTTCCTCCTGACAGCCACAAATGAGGAAATGAGGTGCCCAGTCTTACAGCTGCAAGAGTTGGATTCTGCCAGAAGATTGAATGAACTTGAAAGCAGATTCTTGCCTGGAGCCTCCAGATAAGAGTCCAGTCCAGCTAACAGCTTTATTTCAGCCTGTGGGACCCTGAGCAGAAGACCCAGCAAAGCTGTGTCCAGACTCCTAACTTGCAGAAAGTGTGCGTAACAGATGGGGGTTGTGCCAAGACACTAAGCATGTGGTCATTAGTTATGTAATAATAGGAAATAATATAAATATGTAGCCTTTTGTGACTCACTTTTTTTAAAACTTACACTGAAGCTCATCTATTTTGTAACATGTATCAACATTTTATTCCTTCTTATGGCTGAATAGTATTTAGTGTAGTTTTTAACATTTTCATAATACTTAACTTTGAGCAGTGGAACAGTATAGAAGGGAAAACGCTACAGGGTATGTATACTTATATGTGATCACATTCTTTAAATGTTCAGAGGGGATAGAGATGAATGCATATTCAACAAAGATAAATACAGTAAGCATTTACATTTGTAGTTTTAGCTTTTACCTTTAAGTCTATGATCAATCTCAATTTATCTCAGATAACAAAAATGACGATTTATCGGTAAATTTCTAAACAAAAAAGAAATTCACATTTAGAGGCAGTGGTTGTGGTCTCAAACCTTGCAAAGTGTAGGAGAATTTATTGTTATTTACATATATTTTACTTAAAAGACTTGAATCTGGTTGCTAAAATATGACTTGCTTTGTTTTTTAAAGGCTTTGTATTTTCACATCCCTTTAAAAGAAAATTTAAGATTGATGTGAGTTTCTAGATAATACAACCTAATTATACATAGAAAAGACACAGAATTGCTCTCCTATTATGTTTACCAAATCAGTCTCTTGAGGATAAAAAAGAAGCATATATAGTTTGCAGTAAAGATCGATTAAGAAAATGTATATAAAACCATAATGAAAAGCACTGGGATGAGAAAAATGAAAATGTGGTTGATATTTAGTCCAGAATCATAGGAGTCTCATCTGTGGTTACAA
>NW_007738340.1:32601-34105 GCF_000696425.1 Galeopterus variegatus | reverse complement strand
ATTTTTCTTTAGTTTTGCTCAGCAAAGTTTTGGAATTTTCATTGAAGAAAATTCTTCTTTTAGTTGATTTATTCTTAATCATTTTATGTGTTTGATGTTATTGTAAATAGAATATTTCTTTTCAGTTTTATTTTCTAATCATTCACTGCTTGTATATAAAATCACGACTGATTTTTGTATATTGGCCTTGTGTCTTGTATTCTGTTATCTTGAAAAATTTGCTTCTTAGATTTAATTTTTTTTTGCAAATTCATTTGAATTTTCTACTTAATACAAACATCTATTAATAAAGATTTTTACTTTTTCCTTTCCAATCTCTATATATTCATTAATATTTTCCAAAAGTGATATTGGGATAAAATAGTCTACCTGGAATAGAGATGCTATTAGATTTGGCCAGAGTGGTTCCAGCTCCAGATGGAAACTTTACATTTTCTTTGTTTTCCTCACAAAAGAACCAAATATCTCAGCTTTCTATGGGACTATTTTGTGGCAGAATGAGATAAACCGTCATAAGCAAAGTCACACGGATATATATTTCTGGGCTGAGATTTCAACAGAGGTCTTTCTCATTGCAAAGGCACTCTTCATTAGAACTGCTATGAATATTAAATATGTCATTTGTTGTAGCTATTTGTTATGCTGAATGTGTAACAAGCGTATTTATTGCCTTCTATATCGTTGGTAAAAAACAGAGAAGACAGAAAGACCTCCTATCATGTTGATATCAACCAGTGCCTGATATTCGACCAGCTATAAATCCACCCCAGAAGGCATCAACCTTCCTTCATGGGCCTCACCTTTAAGTATTCCTAGTAAAATCCTCTGACAAGACTGAATAATTAATGAAACAGATTATGTACAATAAGCACTGCATGAACACATAAGCCCTGACTTATGATGCCAGGTAAGACCCTTGCAGATGAATTGTGCAGACCATGCATGTGTAACAGTGGTGGCCCCATTGGTCTGACAGGCTACTGGGACATCTTTGTCCACCTATTTATTTGTTGACTTCTGAAAAGGCATTTATCAAATACCCTTTGGGTATTTACTCAGCAATGAACATAAATTTAAAATACAATAAATCCTTCTTCTATGTAATATTTTTTCTAACATACTGAGAAAGGAAAATGCTACAGGGAAACAATGTAACAGAGGAAACCATATGAGCATTAGACAGAGTCATTAAAAGTTGTGCATTGGGAAATATAAATGGGTTTCACTGAATACCTAATCAAAATTAATTAAAAAGAAATCTCTCATGGGCTCTTAGCGACTTTTTCTGTGTATGTATGAACTATATTAGATCCTAAGGCAAAGCAAGATTTCACTGGTATCTCTAAATAATGTATACCTCACTATTGACATTATGTATACATTACTATGTATATGAAATATGAGGTTTAATTGTAGAGGTACGTAAAATTATAGCTGTTGATGTAACCTTTGCAGTAGCACGAAAGAATTGCAAATATTGCCAAAAATGTTCTTTGTAATTTGG
>NW_007738340.1:26767-32266 GCF_000696425.1 Galeopterus variegatus | reverse complement strand
CTTTTTCTGTGTATGTATGAACTATATTAGATCCTAAGGCAAAGCAAGATTTCACTGGTATTTCTAAATAATGCATGCCTCACTATTGACATTATGTATACATTACTATGTATATGAAATATGAGGTTTAATTGTAGAGGTACGTAAAATTATAGCTATTGATATAACCTTTGCAGTAGCACGAAAGAATTGCAAATATTGCCAAAAATGTTCTTTGTAATTTGGTTTAGCTATTTTTTCTATTTCAGGCCTTCAGCAAGAGATTAGGATAGAACTTGTTAGAGGTCTACTGAAGGAACTGGAAAGTAATCATTTATCAGTCAATTTTTAACAGAATGAAATCACATGTAGAGGCAGTAGCCTGTGGCCTTTGACTTTCAAAGGTATGAGAGAATCTTTTATAAGAAATGCATATTTTATTCAAAACACTCGGATCTGGTTGATAAAATATGACTTTTTTGTATTTTATGATTTTATGTTTTTATATCCTTTGAGAAATTTTGGATTGATCTACCATTATCAAATTGTAGTAAAGATAGAATAAGAAAATAATTGTGAAACCATCACGAGAAAGAACCATAAGCATTACAAAAAAGGGGGAAATGTTGTTGATATTTAGTCTAGAATCAAATGAGTACTGTTTGTGGTCTACTGTGTGTGCATCTACTTTTAAAAACGTATTTATATTGATTATTTACACTGAGAGAAAAAATAAGTAGACTCTAGTTTTAAAAGGAGACTTATAGATGCCCACTTCCACCACTTCTATTCAACATTGTACTGGAAGTTCTAGCCAGAGCAATTAGGCAAGAGAAAGTAATAAAAGACATCCACATTGGAAAAGATGAAGTCAAATGTCCCTATTTGCAGATGACGTGATCCAATATATAGAAAAATCTAAAGACTCCACCAAAAACTCTAAGAGCCGATAAACAAATTCAGTAGAGCTGCAGGATACAAAATCAACATATAAAAATCAGTAGCATTTTTATACACTAACAATGAACTAGCAGAAAAAAAAAATCAAGAGAGCATGCCCATTTACAATAGCTACCAAAAAAAAAACATGCCTAGGAATAAATTTAATCAAGGAGTTGAAAGATCTCTACAATGAGAACTATAAATCACTGCTGAATGAAATTAAAGAGAAGACTAAAGGATGGAAGACATTCCATGTTCATGGATTGAAAGAATTAATGTTGTGAATATGTCCATACTACCCAAAGTGATCTATAGATTCATTGCTATCCCCATAAAAATACCAGTGACATTCTTCACAGAAATAGAAAAAAACAATCCTAACTTTCATATGAACAATGAAAGACTCCAAAGAGCCAAAGCAATCCTGCAAAAAGAATAAAACCATCCTCTTCCATAACCTTTAGCCTTGCATCACAGCACTTCCCAGAGCTGGTACTGATGCATGGTCCCTTTGAATATTCATTTTACAAGCAGTACATGGAGTAAAGGACCACTTATCCAGGCATGCACGAAGGGAAATTATCTTCAGTGGTGGTTAACATTGACTGCTTTAAAATATTTGAACAAGGTAGCATTTAACCACAGAGTGTTTATGGTGCAGTTCATTTTAGTCACTAACGAATGTTAACATTTTCTTGCTTTGCTGATGATACCAGTTAGGAACAAATTCATGTCACCCAGCTGCCTCTTGAAAGTGTCGTGCTGAGCATAAACTTCCACCTGAAAAAGATGAATCACTGATTTTGTGTGAAAACAGAAATCTCTCGAAAATAATGATTTGTGTGGGAATGGAAATATTTCACCTCTTTGAGTGAAAAATGTCCAAAAATCAAGAAAATTTCCCATACATATATTCAATTTTACTTTCTAGATGGAATATTGCCTTTTACAGGTTGAGAAGAGTTAATGCTAAGTTAACACTGTCCAGAGACAGGAATTTACTTCTGCAAGGACACAGTAGAAAGATAAGTGTGTGTGTGTATGTGTGTGTGAGAAAGTGCACTTGTGTGTGTACATGTGTGCAACAGTGTTTGTGTGCACACGTGTGAATGTGTGTGTGTTTTTATATGTGTGCATGCATGTGAATGTGAAAATGTGTTTGTGTGTATGCACGTGTGTGAGTGCGTGTGTGGTATGCTTCTGAGAATGTGCATGTACACATGTGCATGGACATCTGGATGTGTGTAAATGTGCTAGTGTGCACACCCACGTGAATGTGTGCGAGTCTGTGTATGTGCATCTAGTGCTATAGAGCTTCTGCAGAGGAAGCAATCCATAATGTACAGAAATCAAGCTCTCTCAAAAAGCACATACGCGGGGCTGGCCCGGTGGCGCACTGCTACAGTGCGCCGCTTGGGAAGCATGGTGGCGCTCCCGCCAAGGGTTCGGATCCCACATACAGACCGGCTGCTCACTGGCTGAGCGAGGTGCGGGCGCAATACCGAGGGTTGCGATCCCGTTGCCGGTCACGAAAAAAGACAAAAAGGGGAAAAAAAAAAAAAAAGAAAAAAAAGCACATACGGAGAAAATGCTCTTTGAGAAATGGCGAGGCAGTTAGTTTACTGAAAGCCACTTCTGTGAGAGAGAGAGAGAGCACTTTCTTCCTCTGGTACATGAAATAAAATTGTCATTGTAAAAAGAGGGCTGCATGTACCTCTTTAGAAACTAAACTTCTCATGACAGTGATATTACTCACTTAATACTTTACAGGTAGTTTTAAATCTTAACAGCACTTATCAATGATCGTCTAGCTCTAGGCAGTTAGGAAGCCGGGGGAAGCAAGGACACTTCATGTTACGTCTCTTTTCTTGTTTCTTTTCTTCCTAGTAGCTAATACAAAAGCCACCACAAAAGGGACACTCGAAGTGACCTCAGCCCATATTTCTTGTGTGCGTTATGCCGGACAGTCAGCATGCTAAGAAATGGAGTCTCAACACTGAAGAAGACTAAACCATCCTAAATATACAATAGGACAATGACCAGCATTGATACACAAAGTCCTGCGGAGAAAGCTAAGGCAGTTCACTTTAAGAGTGGAATTTTGAGGGCCAGCCCGGTGGCGCACTGGAGAGTGCGCCACTTGTGAGCGCGGCGGCGCTCCCGCTGAGGGTTCGTATCCCATGTGGAGACCGGTTCCCGCTCACTGGCTGAGCGGGTGCCGGGGCAACACCGAGGGTTGCGATCCCGTTACCGGTCAGTAAAAAAAAAAAAAAAAATTATTTTTGCTTTTAATAGTATTTGCTCACATCAGAAAAAAAGTTTTAAGTACTATAAATTTTATTTTTGTTATAAAACTTGTGATTTATAAATATTGAGTGAATGAAACCATTATTCTGTGATTGGTGACTGTTATGGGCTGAAAAGTGCCCTCCCCAAATTCATTTGTTAAAGTCCTAACCCCAGTACCTCAAAATGTTGCTCTCTTTGGATACAAAGTCTTTAAAGAGGTAATCAGGTTAAATGATGTCATTTGGATAAGCTCTAATCCAATAAGACTGGTATGCTTGTAAGCAAAGGAAATTTGGACACAGACAGGTACAGAGAGAAGATGATGTAAAGATATGGGAAGAACATGGCCATCTACAAGTGAAGGAGACAAGCCTCTCAGAGAAATACAATCCTGCTATGACCTCGATGTTAAACTTCTAGCCTCCAGAACTGTGAGAAAATAAATTTCTGCTGTTTAAACTACCCAGTCTGTGGTACCTTGTTATGGAACCCCTAGCAAATTAAAACGGTGACTTTCAAAGACTTCTCCAGACAATTCCAGGGTAGACCAGAAGGTGAACTAGGTCCATGATCAAAAGCCCTGCTCCCAGCTCCTCCAATCACCAACTGCACACCCTTAGCCAAGTGAACCTACTTGAGTTTGTTTCTTACTTGTAAACTGAAGATACCTACTGGCTACCTTACAGGTTGGCTCTAAAGATTATACATAATAATAATGCAATTTACAATTGCACAATAATGCAAGGAAAAAGATACATAATATACAAAGGGTTATCTAAAGCTAATGGAATCTTAACATTCTTGAATCTGTTTGACCTACTCTAGTCATCACATGATATAACCAGACAATTGTGTTGTCATGCTTCTATCATATACTTGGGTATTGACTGACAGAGCCGGAGAGGAGAGGACGGAGTGAAGAGACGGTGCAGAGAGAAGACAGTAAGGTGCGTCAATTAGCTGAATGTGGAGTGTAAAGGGAGACTGAGAGGTCGTGGATGTTTCTAGATATTGTAGCTGTGTGGTTTGGTGGTGCCAGCAATCGAAAGAGTGAATAGGAAAAGGAATGTAAAATCTGTAGAGGGAGAGAAGAGTGTGTTCATCAGGGACACCGCAGTGTCAAACAGTATGTGACAGAGTGTGGGAATCGAGTTCAGGCAAATTAGGGGCAAGGACACACCAGCTCATGCTGAAGCGTCGTGACCTTGGGTGAGCAACTTAGCCTCTTGACACTTTGTTTCTAAAACTGTCCTAACTGAACATCTGTTGTGACACTGTAGTGAGAAGTAAAATACATAGCTCGTATAGGTTTATGAGTTATTATCTTTGAAGAACTTATAACTGTGCCTAGCACAGAAGAAACATGCCATTAATAACAATGCTTGAATCATTACAACTCAAGGAATAATAACATTAATTATTGAATAATAATATTCTTACTTTAACAATGAGGAAAGTGAGACACAGAAAAATCCAGTAAATGAGACCGAAGAGGAGAAATCACTAACTGAGTGATTTTCACTAAGGGAGAGAGACATAGGACAAAGTGTGCGGGAGCCAAGGAGAAGGAAACATCAGGAAGAAGGAGGCGAGTCACTGTGTCCAGAGATGCAGAGAGGCCAAGGAGGATGCAGGCTGCGAAGCCTCGGATGGTGTGGATGCGAGAGGAATTCCTGCAGGTGGTGGGGAGAAAGACAGGCTGCCATGGGGCTGAAATTAAATGGAAACAAAGACATGGAAACAGAACTGGTTGAAGACCGGTCTATTAGCAATAGGAAGGAGAGAGAAAAAGGTCGAGAAAGAATGAGAGTGGATGAAGTAACACATGTTAATGTTCCTATTTAATTTCTAGGGCGGTACCATGATGCATTCTGCCCCTCAGTTATCTTCGTCTTATAAATGAGCAAAATGAAACAAATGAAAGACAACCTCATCTGCAGGGCCACACTGTCAATCTGTGTACAGGTGGAGTTTCTATTCATATGTAGAACTCGAGACTTCTCAGTCCATCCCACTGACCCTCACCGTGTACTGCTGTCCTTATGTGAAAAACAAAACAAAACAAAAAACTTGACAATTTAAGACAATTATTGCTCATTTAATGTCTGCAGAACACATTTTTCTAGCAAGAAATAACACGGCATGTGTGCTTTGCATTCCAAAGCTATCGCTTTCAAAATACTTTCTGAATTACATCTTGACAAAAATTGCTTATATTTTCTTCTTTATGTATATCATAGTTAACTTTTATCCTATGTGCATTTAAACTGAAATATCATAGTGCAATAG
>NW_007738340.1:24474-25499 GCF_000696425.1 Galeopterus variegatus | reverse complement strand
AGAGGGTGGTCATAAGCTGGAAAGAGGCATTGTCTAAGACGCAAAGGAGGTAACCTCAGGTGAACCACACAAGTTCCAAAATCAGATTAATTCTCTGTACAATGCAGATTACATCTGCCCTAGACAAGGAGAACTGTACATTCCCTCCAGTCCACTGTGTGTTGTGTTAGAGCTCAGGAGAGGTGACTGTGTGCATCTCTTCTCATGTCTGTATTCAGCAATGTCGCATTGGTGGCATAAAATTGGCCATCACAGTATTCACACCAGAGAAATCAGCAAGCATGATGTATCTAGTCTTTTCTATTCTTTGGAGAGCCAGTCATGACACTGCTTCAGTCTCCTCTCCCTTTACTCTGGCGTAGCAAGGTGGGGAAGAGTTGGAAGGGTTTGAAAGGGAAAAGGAGGCACTCTACAATGGCTATTAAGCTCAAAATAGACACAAGTTGAGGGGACCACAGGAAACCTAGCAATGAACGGATTTTAGAGCTCTGAGCTTGTTATGCAGGACTGAATTTAATGAAAACTAGGAGAATCCTGGAAGGCTAAGAGACCTGGCTGAGATTTTCTTCAGGGTTGAAAAAATAGGAAATTGTTTAGAGAGTGTTTAGTGAGTATGGTGAGCAAAAAATTAATACATTTTATATTTCCATATATTATCATAGCCATGAAGTCAGACCAGCTGTGGTATTTTTGTGATTTAGAAATGTCATTAATAAACATCCCTTTGTATATTAGAGGACCACTCTTCTCCTCAGTTACTGTGAAATAAATGCTACCTGTAGCTCTCCCTTTAAATCTGTAAATGGTCATTTCTCTAGGAGTCTGTGGTTTAAGAGCCCTAAAATTAGAAAAATCTTAAGATAACTAGATACATGTGGAAACTGAGACTTCTGTGGTTCATCAATGACAATAGTTAAAATCAGGACAAAACAGATAAGGAGTTGAACTTCCACTGAGCATGTGGAAAGCTTCCAGAGAATGCCACTCTCATCCTGACAATGAGAAAACGTCATAAAATCTACAGA
>NW_007738340.1:22335-23271 GCF_000696425.1 Galeopterus variegatus | reverse complement strand
GCATGGTGCTTCCTACCACTTCCCCACCTTCCTCACTTATGGCTAAATTTGCTCTATCAATAATGTATCTTCTCTCCAGTGGCCTTCTCCAGTGTTCTAGCACAGAGTTCTCCAGAACATATTGGTCCTCCTGCCTTGGACTTATGCCCTCAGCTCAATGGTTACCCAAAAATGACTGGAGTACCTGGAGGGAGAGTGTCTCATGATTATTCAGCACTGGGAGAAGGGGGTGTGATAGGGTAGATTTGAAATAATTTTCTCCCTTTCTTCTAACCCTAACCTCATTTTCTTTATCTAGTCATCCATTGATGGACACTTAAGTTGGTTCCATATTTTGGCTATTGTAAATAGAGCTGCAATCAACATGGGAGTGCAGTATCCCTTCGATATGATGATTTCCATTCCATTGGGTTCATATCCAGTAGTGGGATTGCTGGATCATGTGGTAGTTCTATCAGAAGTTGTCCGAGGAATCTCCATACTGTTTCCCATGATAGCTGCACTAATTTACAGTCCCACCAACAGTGTAGAAGATTTCCCCTTTTCCCGCATCCTTGCCAGCACTTGTTATTCTCAGTCTTTTAAATAATGGCCAGTCTAACTGGGGTGAGATGATATCTCAGTGTGGTTTTGATTTGCATTTTTCTGATGAGTAGTGATGCTGAGCATTTTTTCATGGATCTGTTGGCCATTTGTATGTCTTCCTGTGAAAAATGTCTATTCATCTCCTTTGCCCATTTTTAAATTGGATTGTTTTCTTACTGTATAGTTGTTTGAGTTCTTTGTATATTCTGGATATTAATCCCTTGTTAGATGTACAGTTTGCAAATATTTTCTCCCATTCCATAGGTTGTTTTTCCTCTCTGTTGATTGTTTCCTTTGCTGTGCAGAAGCTTTTTAGTTTGATATTATCCCATTTATTATTTTTTTCTTCTG
>NW_007738340.1:19874-20555 GCF_000696425.1 Galeopterus variegatus | reverse complement strand
TGGTGCTGGGAGAACTGGATATCAATATGCAGGAGAATGAAACTAGACCCATACCTTTCATGATACACTAAAGTCAACTCAAAATGAATTAAAGAATTAAATATACACCCTGAAACAATAAAAATTCTTAAAGAAAACATAGGAGAAACACTTCAAGAAGTTGGACAGGACACAGTCTTCATGAATATGACCCCAAAAGCACGGGCAACCTAAGGAAAAATAAACAAATGGGATTATATCAAACTAAAAAGCTTCTTCACAGCAAAAGAAACAATTAACAGAGTTAAAAGACAACCAACAAAGTGGGATAAAATATTTGCAAAATATACATCTGACAAAAGATTAAAATCCGGAATATACAAGGAACTCAACTTTACAAGAAAAAAAACAAGCAACCCACATAGAAAATGGGTAAAAGAGCTAAATAGGCATTTCTCTAAGGAAGATATACTAATGGCCAACAGACATATGAAAAAATGCTCAACACCACTCAGCATTTGGGAAATGCAAATCAAAACCACACTGAGATACCATCTCACCCCAGTTAGGATGGCTAAAATCCAAAAGACTCTGAATGATAAATGCTGGTGAGTTTGCAGAGGAAAAGGAACTCTCAGATATTGTTGGTGGGACTGCAAAATGGTGCAGCCTGTATGGAAAATGGTATGGAGGTTCCTCAAA
>NW_007738340.1:17603-19244 GCF_000696425.1 Galeopterus variegatus | reverse complement strand
ATCTTTGAAGATAAATTAATTTTTCTTGGCCTATAGGGCACTATTTGGTGTACTGGGATATTATTTTAAAATATGGTGAAAATATTTATAAAAAGAATAAACTAAATATAAAAAAAGAATAGCTTCCTTTTTTTTAACCCAACGATTGGAGTAAGGTCACTGATTGTCTATTATCATTACATGTTAACAGTTTTTATGACAATCGTTATCAAATGAACAGTTATTTAACAAAGTAGGATGTTGCATTCACTGAATATGCAGGGTAGCTTTAATCTGACATGCAACCCAGAATAAAAAAAAGCAAAACAGATAACTATCCTTGCCTTTCTTTTGCATATCAATTATTTTTGAGAAAGGGATGGCCCTTTGCTTTAACTATGCAGTGTTTATAACAAAAATATTTTGGTGATATTTTAGTGGACTTGTAGTTGATTTCACCAAGTCAGTGCATACAGTATGCAACTCCAAGGGGGGGAGGGGAACTGGTGGTGTTTGATAGTGGGAGAGTCCTTATCTTCTGCGTGCCATTAGCAAGGGCATTGTTTCTCCCTATACAACGTTAAAAATGATGTCAAACTGAAAATTAATAACTTTTATTGAATTCATCAGAGATCTGAAATCAAAGGGAAAATAATTTGCTTGAAACTTGGAGAGAGACAGTATAATGCAGAAGTGTTTGTTTACTATGTAGGGAGACTTGGGTTGTATTTCTCCGTGCAGGCATACTAGAAGCCTAGAATAAGGAAAGGTGTGCTCATGGCTAAGCATCGTATGCTGAGCTTGCAACAAAAAGTTATGAAGCATAGCAAGAGGCAAAAAATGAAAAAGCAATCTGAAGAGACAAAATAAGCAGTAGAATCTGTATTGATGTAGCATAAATGCTGGAAATACCAGATGTGGTATTATTAATAATGGTATTAATAAGTGGTAATATATTATTAATAAGTTTTATGAAGTGAGTGTTTGTGTCCCTACAAAATTCATATGTTGAAACCCTATCCCCCAAAATGATGGTATTTGGAGGTGGACCATTGGGAGCTGATTAGGTTTGGGTGAGGTCATGAAGGTGGGGCCCCACGATGGGGTTGAAGTCCTCTCTCTCTCTCCCTCCCCCACCATATGAGGAAACAACCAGAAGGGAGCTGTCTACTAGCCAGGAAGAGAGTCCCCACTAGGAATCAAATCTGCAAGCACCTTGATCTTGGACTCTTAGACTTCCCAGACTCCAGAACTGTGAGAAATAAATACTTGTTTCTTAAGTCTCTCAGCCTATGATATTTTGTTGTAATGGCCTGGCCGAGCAAAGACAATAAGTCAAAGCCTCTAATGAAAAGGTAGAGAATATGCAATATCAGATAGATAATTTCAGAAGAAAGATGGGAACAAAGAGAAATAATCACATGGAAATGCTAGAAACAAAAAACATTGTACTGGAGATGAAGAATTATTTTGTCACACTCAAAGCGGAAACAAAAATATCCAAGACAAAATCAATAATCTTAGAAAGATCAGTTGAAGGGCCGGCCCCGTGGCGCACTCGGGAGAGTGCAGTGCTGGGAGCGCAGCGGCGCTTCCGCCATGGGTTCAGATCCTATATAGGACTGGCCGGTGCGCTCACTGGCTGAGCGCGGTGCGGGCGAC
>NW_007738340.1:5522-16782 GCF_000696425.1 Galeopterus variegatus | reverse complement strand
ACACAATGATAAAGGGTCAACTCTACAAGAAAGCATAACTTTCTTACAACAGCAATTTTGATAAATGTTTTTCTGTAGTGCTTTTTACTAATACATGTGCTTTGATTATAAATTTTGGTATTTAGTGTTCTGTCTATACCTTAATATCCCTATCACTATCACCACAATATTTCTGCTATTATTAAACAGTAAGCTACAGTTTTTATTTAGTTACTTACTCATGCTCAGTTCCCATAGTATTTTCCATTTCTTCCTGGGTGTATTTCCTACATGAGTGTTTTCAGAAAGGACATTTTCCTTTCATCCTCACATTTAAATGATATTTAACTGGGTATAAAATTCTAGTTTCCTTCACCTCTTTGAATGTATCAGCTAACTGTCTTTCTTCAACTATTGTTTTATATTGGTGTTGGAAAAACACAAAATTAATTCATTCAGTAGCTTGTTTTGCCTTTAAAACAGAAATTTCTTATTGTATCAGCTTTACTGATAATCAACTACTCTACTCCCACTTTTGCAAACGCGCTTGCTTATCACAATGACGACTGTACTGGCTACATGAATGCTGAGAGAACAAAACTTAAAAGAACCCAGGAGAGTCTGCTTATATAAGCCCTGTATGACCTAGACTCGAGGCTCAGTTTTTGAAGTGCCAGCTCATCTGGGCCTGCCAGTGTAATAAAATACCTGACTCTCCTACCCTCTAAGTGCCAACTGCTTCCTTGTTGAGTTTGTTCCATAACATTTTGGGTGGATTGGCTGGGAAGCAATTCGGACTGGCCCCTTGAGCCACTGGTTTGGACATATGGTTCGGCTGGATAGGTGATGCCATGGAGGACTGAGGTAGGTGCCACCTGGCTATTTTGTCTGGGCTTTGGATCCACTGGGACCTTGCTGATCCTAGGGAGTGCCTGCCCAACTGGACTCAGCAGAGGGAAGGACAAACCAGAACCCCACTACCACCTTCTGCAGGACAGGTAAGCACCCTCCCCCGTCAGTTCAGTACAGGGCCCCCCCTCTGGAAGGGTCCCATTGAGAGCCCAACTGGTCCACGAACACTTGTGCTGGACCTTGTATTAATGTCCACTTGGTTGGGGCCCTGTAGTGGGGGTCCTTCTGTTCAGCTCAGGTCAGAATTTGGGGGAGGGAAATGTTTAACTTCTGAGTGAGCTTGTGAATGAATGTGTGATATTTGTGGCACCAAGACTTCCAAGTTGTGGTGTCCAAGTGGGTACTAACCTGTGGTTCTGTGGTCACATTGTATGGCATAATGGGGATTCCAGTACCTGGTGACTGGACCAGATCCAGGGTTTATACAGGTACACCTTAGCCAAGATGGATCTAAAGTCTCAAGGGATGTGGCCAGGTGGGCGCCTGTGTGGTCTTCCCTCTCCTCTGGGAGAGGGTGGGCTCCCTACCATTTGTCTCCTTACACCCCACCACAGGGAGGGGTCTGAGAGGGGTCCCACATGTGGTGGAGGGAAAAGCCTTTGTTTATGTCTGAGTGCCTCCCTGGAGTCCCTGAAAGAGAGATGAATGCTTCTTTTTGGACCTAGGTGAAGTTTACTTGGATCTCAAGGAGTGACACGTCCTTTTATGTTGTTTGCTCGAGATCCATTGCCCATTCTGCCATAGTGTTCCCCTCCCCACACTTGAGTTCCATACATCCCCAGGGGTGAAGCCCCTACTCAGCCACTAAGAAGGGAACTCACCCCCCTATGCTTAAGTCTAGCTACTCTTTTAATAAAGCATTGCTTGCCTTACTGCTGAGTACATTATGCACTTCTATGACTTTGGAATCCAAGAGCCTAATTTAATTACCAGCAAAAATTGGAAAGCTTCAAGCTCCAGAGAAGACTCTAGCTACAAGAGGTAAGTTGCCACTGGGACTATTTTGTGGTCATGTCTCTGCTGCTGGTAAGTCTCTTCTGGAGTCCGCAGCCCAAATTCTGACAAGGCAATGCCTTATTTTCTTTTACTCTCTTTTCTTTAAAATGACCGTCAGACAACTACAACTTAAACTCCTCTCAACCTGCAAGAAGCATGCTTCCTCTGGCTGGCAGCAGCTTTCCCTGATGTGTAACTAGAAGAGGTAGGAAGACCAGTCCTACACTGTGAAGACCTTGCTTGAGCAGGTTCCTCCTGATGGGGGATGCATGAGAATGATGGGAATTCATTCCCACGCCTCCAAATAGACTGGAGTCTGGAAGCCACTGAAATTCTCTTTACCTTTCTCTGAATTTCTGAGCCCTCTTCTGCTGTTTGGTTGGACTATATCCACTATTGTATAGGTACACCATGGAGGGCTCCTGGCTATGCTTTGTTTCTCTGATTTGAATCTAGTTGGTGCTTTTCTTCTTTGTGCTAACAGCAATGGGAAAACTGCTTTTATCAATTACTGTGTCACTGGAATGGGTTGGCCCCACCAATTGGGACTATGTTAAAGTGGACCCCACTGTACCCCTTTTCTCTTTGTTTGCTTGGTTAGACATTTAGTTGGGTACCAGTAACCTGAATGAAGCTTCCAATTCTTACACCAATGTTATTTGGGATATAAAGGCCTGAGACAGGAATGGGAGGCTAGAATTAAGTATGGGACAAATGCTGCAAAGCCTATTGTCCTTAAATGCATGTTTAAGAACTTTCAAAAGGGCTACTCTGGGGGGGGGTATGGAATTAAAATGACCTCCTGGAAACTCTGGACCCTGTGTGAATTAGAATGGCCCACCTTTGGGGGTTGGGTGGCCTTCAGAAAGGACCCAAGACCTCCCAAAGGTTTGAGCAGTTTATGATGTCATAACAGGGGAGACAGGGCACCTGGATCAATTTCCATATAGACTCCTTGTTGGCAGTAGCTTTGACCCTGACACCCTGGATCTGGTTCTGCATCCACAAAGGAAAATGTAAGGTCCTAGCAGCCTGGTCAATCAAGCCAAAACCACCTCAACCAGGTCATAAATCCCAAGCCCATCTTGCGAGGAGATACAGAAGAAGAACTCTTGCCTCCACCATACCTTACTCTCCTTCAGGGATACTTGGCCCCAGGCACCCACTTGCCAGACAGCCCCCCTGGCTTTGGTTCAATTGGCCCCACCAGTGTCATCACCAGAGAGTCCTGAGAGTCCAGAGAGTCCCGAGCTGGTGGGAAGGTGAACCCGCTCCGCTCCACCCAACAGGTTCCAGCCCTCCAGACGCCCCTATGGGAGACTCAAGGCCCACAGCAGATCAATCCAGATGGCAGTATGCAGCTGGGGTGTCCCCTCTTTTACTACCAACCCTTCACAACTTTGGATCTCCTGAATTGAAAATGCCATACTCTGTCATATTCAGAAAAACCCCAGGCCCTCATCAATCTCTTGGAGTTAATTTTCCTCACCATCTTCAGCACCAAGGAATGGCGATGCATCCTGGCAGGAGCCAGACAATGGTTGCAAGCACAGGCACCCACAGACACCCTGGATCTGGAGAACTGGGCAAGAGAAGCTGCACCAGATGCTGTGCCGATCTGGGAGTTCAATGACAAAGAAGGGAGAAATCAACTTTGCCAATATAGAGAGTCCCTCCTCCCAGGGCTGAGAGCAGGGGCCAGGAAACCCACTAATATGTCCAAGCTGACCATCATGACCCAGAAACTGGGCAGGCCAGCTGCAGAATTTTATGAAAGGCTATGAGAGGCCTTCTGGATCTACACACCATTCGAACCCGAGGCAGCTCAGAACCAATGAATGTTCAACATGGCCTTTGTGACCCAGTCCTATGCTGACATCTGTTGCAAACTTCAAAAGCTGGAAGGGTTTGCTGAGATGAATGCCAAGCAGCTCCTGGAGGTGGCCAACAAGGTATTTGTTAATTGAGTCTAGGAGTTCCAAAAAGGGGGGAGAAACCCCAACCAACATTCCAAGACAAGACACACTCTGAAAAGAAAATGATGAGCCTGAACCAGCAAGCCAAGAGTTCCAAAACCTCATTGGCCTTGCAGGGATAGACTCAGATAGGAGAGACCAGCTCCCTATTCCTGGGCCCCCAGGAGCCTATGGTCAAAATGACAGTAGGGGGCCAACCAATGAATTTCATGGTGGATACTGAAGCAGAACACTCTGTAGTCACCGGCGCAATAGCTCCATTCTTAGGCCCAAAAGCCACCATTATTGGTGCTACAGGGACACAAGCAGACCAGCCATTCTGCAGGGCCTGGGCTTGCCACTTTGGGGGTCACAGGGTAACTCATGAATTCCTATATTTGCCTGAGTGTCCAGTACCCCTACTAGGAAGAGATGTGCTGAGAAAACTAGGGGCATAAATAACCTTCACACACAGGGAAGCAGCTCATTTAACCTTAAAGAACCAAAAGACCTTAGTGATGGCTGTAACAGTGCCCAGGGAAGAAGAATGTTGCCTATACACCAAGGCCAAAGAGGACTCAAACATGGGACCATCAGACTTCCTCAGAGACTGTTTCTTTAGAGACTTTCCCTCCATCTGGGAAGAATTGGGACCCCCCAGGTATGCCAAAG
Source organism: Galeopterus variegatus (assembly GCF_000696425.1). Lineage (NCBI taxonomy): Eukaryota > Metazoa > Chordata > Mammalia > Dermoptera > Cynocephalidae > Galeopterus > Galeopterus variegatus. Next base: position 12,268 of record NW_007738340.1, on the reverse strand, counting down.
AACCATGCCCCTGTATTTATGTAGCTGAAACCAGGGGCCACACCATTCAGTATAAAATAGTACCTGGTCTCTCAGGAAGCTCAATTGGGAATCCAAGAACACATCCACTGGTTTCAAGAAGCAGAAATCCTGGTGGAACGTCAGTCACCTTGGAACACACCACTCCTGCCAGTGAAAAGGCCCAATGGAAAGGGGTACTGTCCAGTCCAGGATCTGTGCACCCACCCTTCACCCCATGGTGCCCAATTCTTACACACTTCTGAGTCTACTCCTTGTACAGGCTAGATGATTCTCCTGTCTTGACCACAAAGATGCCTTCTTCTGCCTCCGATTGGCACCCAAAAGTCAGCTGCTGTTTGCCTTTGAATGGGAAAACACCTGCGTGTGCCTTGAAATGATGAAGACTCTCAGCTCAGCCACACTCCTACCTGCTGAGTCTGGCTCCCCAGACCACAACTGTGAAGAACTAATGGATGAAATATACTTCAGCAGGCCTGATTTGTTGGACTTGTCCTTGGCTGATCCAGACATGGAACTGTTCAGTGATGGTAGCAGTTACATGCAGGAAGGACAACAGAGAGCCAGATATGTGGTAACAACTCATGAAGAGGTTATAGAGGCAAAATCCTTGCCCCATGGCTGGTCAGCACAGGGAACAGGACTATGGGCACTAATCCAAGCATTCAGACTCTCAAAAGGAAAATGAGTCAACATTTACACTGACTCTAAATATGCCTTTGAAACTTTACATGTCCATGGGGCCCAATACAAAGAAAGAGGCCTGCTGATGGCAGGAGGAAGGACAATCAAAAATAAGGAAGAAATTCTCCAGCTCCTCGAATCAGTATGGGAGCCTACCCAAGTGGCCATTATACACTGCAGAGAACATCAAAAAGGCACTGACAGGATCACTAAATGAAACCATCTGGCCAACCAGACAGTCAAGAAAGCAGTTGCCCAGACAGAGCCTGCTACAGACCAGAATGAGACTGCCAAGATCACGCTGGTGCCAGAGATGGCACAACAACTAAAGCACACAAAGGAAGAGACACAATGGGCAGAAAAAGAAGGTTGGATTAAAACCCTCAAAGGATGGTGGAAGCTCCCAGACCACAAACTAATGATACTTTAATGACTGGCCCACCAACTAGTCCTGGAGTATCATGTACTGACTCTGGAAAAATGGCCCTAAAGACCACACTGAGTCACTATTATTTCATTCCAAGATTGGCTTCCCTTTGCACCCAGATCAGCCCCCAATGCCTAACCTGTATTCAAAATAATGCCAAGCAAGTACCCCAGCCAGTCCCCAGAGTCCAGCCAGTCGGGACATTGCCCTTTGAGGACCTGGTAATAGACTTCACTAAAGAAAGTCCTGTAGGGACTACACATATTTGCTAGTAATGATATGTTCATTCACCAGATGGATGGAGCACTGCCCCTGCATCCTGAAGAAGCCTGAGAGGTCATGAAGTCCCTTTTAAGGGAAATTGTCCCAAGATACGAGCTACCTCTGGCAATAGGATTGGACAATGGGCCAACATTTGTAGAAAAAGTTCTACAAGGACTGGCCAAAATGCTGGAAATACAATGGATGCTCCACACAGCCTACTGGCCACAGAGCTCAGGGAAAGCAGAATGCATGAACTGGACCCTAAAGACTACTTTAGCCCAACTTTGCCAGGAGATGAGGCTACCCTGCATAGATATGCTTCCCTTAGATTTGTTACAGGTCTAGTGTCTGATGGGGCCAACAGCATATTCCCCTTTTGAGATCATGTATGGGAGACTCCCACTGCTTAAAGCTAGACTGCAGGGGGATCCTCACCAAATGGGGGAGATGAAAATATCACAGACCTTGCAATCACTGGCCAGGACCTTCCAACAGATAAGTAGGACAATTTTAGAATGAGCTCCCATTCCTTTAGGAAAATGGGCACACCAGTACCAACCTGGTGACACAGTATAGGTAAAAGTCTGGAAAAAGACTCTCTTAAAGCTGATCTGGATGGGGCCACACATGGTTGTACTAACTACCCCTACTGCAGTTAAGGTTGCAGGTTTAATCCACTGAGCCCATCATATGTGGTTGAAACAGGTGGCTTCCCCAGATGATGCCACCTCATGGTCTGTGAAGGCTGATCCCTCTGACCCGCTCAAGGTCTGGTTCCACAGATGCCCTGCCAATCATCACCACCCTGCTCTCATCACACTGGAAGCTGACCAGCCTGTGCACAGCTGAAGCCTGAGGATTTTGCCACAGAGGGACATAACAAGTGTAGTGATTGATTTTTATGAAATGATAAGCACATGTCACCCCTTGCCTTTAGTTGTTGTTATATTGCTTGCCTTGTTATTTGTCGTAGGACTGACAGCCATTGCCCCAAATGATTGGAATAGAATAGAAAATCCATTACTAGCATTCCTTTATCTCCTGTCAACAGGATGTTTCTTAGGCATCTCATGGTGGCAGTGTGCCTTTTAAATCAACCCTTTCTTTGCTCCTCTGCTTGTCAAGACTGTTAGATATCATTTTTGGATTAATGATATTTTTCCTTGCCTTGCTTATCATTGTGTAAATCATACTATCATCTTTGTTAGTATGCCCAGGAGCCTCCAAACAGCCTATACTTCCCTTCTCCCACAAAACATGGTTTTTAAATTACTATTGTTCTTGACCCTGACTATCCAGAAATCTGAGGCCAGTCTCCCCAGATGCCATTAATAGTCCTGTTCATTTTAGGTATCTGCCTGATTGTATGAACCTGCTTATTGTATCAGCTTTACTGATAATCAACTGCTCATACTCCTGCTTTTGTAAATGTGCTTGCTTCTCACAATGACTACTGTACTGGCTACATGAATGCTGAGAGAACATAACTTAAAAGAACCTGGAAGAGTCCACCTATATAAGCCCTGTAAGACCTAGACTCAAGGCTCAGATTTTGATGTGCTAGCTCATCTGGGCCTGCCGGCATAATAAAATACATGACTCTCCAACCCTCTGAGTGCCACCTGCTTGCCAAGTCCATTCCATAACTTTGGGAAGCCTAATATCTCTTCCTTTTCAGGTGATCAATTCTCTATGGAATCCTTAAAACTCTCTTTTTGTGTTTGACGTTCTTAAATTTCATTCTACAATTTTTTCAATCTATGTGTCCTATACAGCACTCTGCCCTCCTATAGTCTGTGTCCTTTTACCTTTCTTTAAGTGTAATTTGGGAAACTTTCACATGTCCTATTGTTACTGAAACAAATAACCACAAACTTAGTGGCTAAGAGTAACCCATGTTTTTTTCTCTTATGGGCTGTAGGACAGAGTCTATAATCAAGGTGTTGGCAGGGCTACAAAGGCTTCAAGGCCTTTCCAGCTTCTGGAGGTGGTCTTCAGTGCCTGGCTTGAGGTCCCTTCCTTACATGGCTCCATCCTCTTGTTTCCATCACCAAGTCCTCCCTTCTATACTCAAATCTCCTTTGTGTCCCTCCTGTAAGGACATGTGTGATTGCATTTAGAGCCCACCTAGATAATCCAGGATAATTTTCCATCTCAAGATCCTTAGTTTAATAAGATCTGTAAGTCCTTTTTGCCACGTGAGGTGGCAGGCAATCATACATCACTGTTTAGATCCTTAGTTTAATAAGATCTGTAAGTCCTTTTTGCCACGTGAGGTGGCAGGCAATCATATGGCCTACCACATCACTGTTGGTGAGGTGGCAGGCAATCATACATCACTGTTTCTGATAGTTGCTCCTCTCCATTTGTAATTTTTGTTTGCTTCTTTTTGCTTGTTTGTTTTGTATTTGCAGCTTTGGTGACCCATTTCTTTTTTATGGATATCCTTAAACTGAAAGCATTGCCATCCATGAACTCCCAGTGTTCTCTCAACCAGAACATTTTTCCAGTCTCAGGAAAGTCTCTTATTTTCTCCTTTTTCTTCTTTCAAAGTTGTTCCTGACTTCTCCCTCTTTCTGGGCACACCGAATCATCCTTCTAAGTGATTTGGTCCTTCAGAGAAAGAGAAAAAAAGAACATAAGAAAGAAAAGAAGGAAGGAAGGGAAAAAAGGAAGAGAAAGAAGGAAAGAAGAAAGAAGGAAAGAAAGAAAAGAATGAAAGGAAAGAGGGGGGGGAAAGCCTTTGATTCCAAGCACTTCATCTTTCCTTCCTGCCTTAGACATTTCCTGAGACAAAGAAGCATATTGTCTGACCATCTGCTTGAAGTGGGAGGAAAGGAAAATTGGGGAGAAAAGGTACAACTACTCACTGCAGTTGGAAGTAACAGATCTGAGTTTAAACCTAGGTTCTGCCCTGGCTGACTGATTTGGGCTTCAAGTGTAAAACAAAGATAGTGATGCCTACTTCAGAAGGCTGCTAAAAATGATCGGTGGCTTGAAAGTACCATGCACATATAAATTATTATTGTTTTTATACAGATGGGAACAAAACAATCACAAAGTTCTTTATTTCTGGTGTCTTTTTCTCCTGGTTGTTTTTGACTTGTGATGTAGACAACTGTGAATGATTGAGTGGGAAATGTATTTTTCTTCTCTTTTAAAGTGGAGGGGAACACATAGTTCCAAAGCCATTTTTTTTAATTTTCGTGAAAGAGCATGGACTGAACTCTGCTAGATTATTTTGCTGAAAAGCTATGCAGGACTGATCTCAATGAGGCAATTGATTTTTTCATAGTTCCTTATGAAGCCTGTAAGGCAGGTTTCACTGTAAAGTCCATTAGTGCATGGAGAGCCATTGGCCCCTTTTATGACTGGCAATATAAAAAGGTTCATTAGCTCACCGCACCTCCCCAATGCAGAGATCCAGGGCTGAGGGGCCAGGGCAGACACTGGACAGCAGCTTTTATTCTTTATGCTTATTAGCACCTTTTAACAGACAGTAAATCACTACTTTCACTTGTCTCCTCTAGAATTCTTTCCCAAGGAGCAAACATGCACAAAGGACATTAGTGACCCACTCTTTCCTCCTTGGTGTGGTCATTAAAAGCTCACAGCAGTGCAGATAAGAATATTTAGAGATGTGCAGAGGGTCACTCAGGTTTGCATTTTTGCAGCTGCTGTTTTCACTCCTCCATGACATTGAGATGTACTGTGAACAGGCCAGTGAATTGTTGCTCAGAGATTTAGTGTGAATATTTTCCAACTTAAGTGCAAATAAATATGTTTATCTTTTAAGCTAGATTTTCTTAAACAAACTGTAACTGGGGAGATATTTACATTTAGAATCATTACTGGAAAGGAACATTTAAGAGATGAGAAGCCAGTCTTTTTTCCTTAAATTGCCTACAAAATTTGGGGGTAAGTACATTTAAAATTCACTAGTGACAATGGAGCTCTATATTAGGTAAGTTCATAAAGTGCTAGAATGGATTTCAAAGAGATTGAAACTCCTAGGAACTCTGATTTTTGTTCTATAGTTCAACATTTATAACTAGTGTATCTTCTTTAGAAAAATATAATATACAGGATAATAACAAACTACAAAATTCTCTAACTGATATTGTATAAAGATTTAAACATATTTATTATTTTTTTCTAACTGGGTTTCAGGGCTTTATTTTTATTTTTATTTATTTGTTGGTTATGCATATTCATGGGGTACAAAGCTGACCATCACCATTTGTGCCCAAGATGTTGTGGCCAGATCAATACTATCAGCATGCCCATTAACACAAATTGTGATTATTCCCCATGTTCCCCACCTGATTAATCCCTGAGCCCCCCTTCATCCCCCATCCCACTCACTCTGCAAGCCTAGGTATGCTCTTTCCCTCTGCAAGTCCAATGCACCACTGTGGTCTTTCCTTCCTTCTTTCTCTCTTAGCTCCCACTTATGAGTTAGGACATACAGTATTTTTCCCTTTGTGCCTGTCTTATTTCACTTAACCTAATTTTCTCCAAGCTCATCCATGGAGAGCTTGGAGAAGCAAATTTCTAGTCATATATTTACCCATACATGAAATTTTGTTTATTGGTCCATATATATTAGGAGTAGCCTTTCTGATTAATAAATATGTTTGTGTAATCATTCTTAATGAGTGCATATGGTGAAATGGTATAGACTTACTATTAAATCTTGAATAAATGTCCTATTGCCTTTAGCTTTATTTTTTCCTATTCTTCCTTGTCTTCCTCTTCCTGATTCTTTTACTATTTAAAAATCAGTGCAGTAAGCATCCATAAAGGAAGGCATTAAGGTATAGTATTTAGGCACATGGCTTGTGTAGAGTGGATTTAAATCCCAGATTTACTCTGTAGATAGCTGTGAAAACTTGGATGTGTTTTATAACTGCTTGAAAACTTTAGTTACTTCATGTGGAAATGGGGATAATACATCTAGGGTTTTGTGAAGGCGAACTTAAATACCATTGGTGAAGTATTTAGCACTGTTTGTGGAATGGAAAACATTGTAAATGGTAGCCATTATGCATCAATTTAATATTACATTGTAAATGGTAGCCGTTATGCATCAATTTAATATATGGTTATGCACTTTTCTAACTATTTCTTTGGGATGAATATCTAAAAGTAGAATTGTTCCTTCTAAGGATTTCTATTTTTGAAAACCATTCAGTGCACACTTAGTTATCCTCCGGAAAAGTCCGTGCCAATCTGCATTACAAATAGTGTATGTAGTTGCCAATTTTTACTTACTTTCACAAATATTAGGTGTTTATTGAAAATATTTTAAGCAAAAAATCATATTAATATTAATTTCCATCTCTTTGGCTAC
>NW_007738340.1:3362-5112 GCF_000696425.1 Galeopterus variegatus | reverse complement strand
TCTATATATTTACTTAGCATCTATAGTTTTTCTTTAGTGACTTGTTTATGCCTCATTCTGTTCTTCTATTGATAATACCTCTATAAGCAGTAAGAATTATAACCATTTTTGTGATATAATTTGCCTTTTTCTTTAGATTTTCATTTACTTTTCATTCTTGCTCATGTTTATCTTTCAGGGTTATACAGGTTTGAAAATAATTTATGTTATAAAATCTATTAGTTTTCTTTCTCAACGGTTTCTGCCAATGGGTGTCGTAGTTCAGAAGTATGTGTTCATACTCTAGTGAAATCAGAATGCTCTCAGTTTGCTTGTTTGTTGCTTCATATTTACTTAGAATTNACGCTGCGGATGACTGTCTCCTTTATGAGTTAAAACAACTCAAATATTTTCTAGCATCTGGTTTTGTACACTCCATATTAAAACTTACCTGGATGTTGGTAGAATAAAAAGCGGCCAGGAAGGTTTATTTCTATAACCCTACAATTATATAAATATTAATCTATGTTTTCTGCCCAAACTTTTTTTTAGTATACAATTAAATCTTTAAATACATAAATATTATTTTGATGAAGCTGACATGAGAATCCATGATTTTATACTTTTTAAATTTGGTCGATTGGCTCAAAAATCATTATTTAAATACCATCCATTTACCAGTGACTTGACTACCCTCCCCCTCTGATGAATACCAAATTCTGCTTTTGGACCTAGACTTTACGTTCTGTTCAAATATTCTGGTTGTAATTGTTTCTGTTGTTGTTAAAGTTTTATAAAACATAAATGAGTTGGTTTTATTTTCCATAATTCTTTTTCAGGAGAATACTGTTTATTTTAAAAGATTTTTAAAAGTCTTAACCCTTGACAGGTAGAAGTCCAGGGCGTGATGCCAGGTGACGCTGTACCTTTAGGAACAGGAATCCTATTCTAGGTGAGATAATGAGAAAGTTGTATTTGCTCCTGAGAAGTATATTCCTATCAATTTTTTCTTGTGTTTTCACTAGATTTTACAATGATATTCTACATCACAATAAAGATACAATAGATGTTCATTTTTTGAATTTTTATCAATGTTAATTTTACATNCTCTAGTGAAATCAGAATGCTCTCAGTTTGCTTGTTTGTTGCTTCATATTTACTTAGAATTGCCAGGGAACACCCTAAAATTCTAAAAACTATTACACACTTAAACCAATTATACTAAATATTAGTGTGAGCAACAAAAGTTGAGCATAGTTTTAGAGGCCAAGAATTAATAAGAACACTCCCAAACATCAGTGTAAAATAAGATAGTTTTAACTTTTACGCTGCGGATGACTGTCTCCTTTATGAGTTAAAACAACTCAAATATTTTCTAGCATCTGGCTTTGTACACTCCATATTAAAACTTACCTGGATGTTGATAGAATAAAAAGCAGCCAGGAAGGTTTATTTCTATAACCGTACAATTATATAAATATTAATCTATGTTTTCTGCCCAAACTTTTTTTTTTTAGTATACAGTTAAATCTTTAAATACATAAATATTATTTTGATGAAACTGACATGAGAATCTATGATTTTATACATTTTAAATTGAGTCGATTGGCTCAAAAATCATTTAAATACCATCCATTTACCACTGATTTGAGATCATGACTACCCTCCCCTTTTGAATACCAAATTCTGCTTTTGGACCTAGACTTTATATTCTGTTCAAATATTCTGGTTGTAATTGTTTCTGTTGTTGTTAAAGTTTTATAAAACATAA
>NW_007738340.1:0-510 GCF_000696425.1 Galeopterus variegatus | reverse complement strand
TGTATGTGGGATCCGAACCCTTGGCGGGAGCGCCACTGCGCTTCCCAAGCGGCACACTATCGCAGTGCGCCACCGGGCCGGCCCAGATTTATTGGCTTTAATGTTCTCATTAAAATCAAGCTTCAAGAAAAAAAGAATAATCAAATATTTTTTCTCTACTTCTAAAAAAATAAAATAAATTCTGTCACTGAGATGATCAGATGGCTTAGTTTAATTTGATCAGTGAATAGGTATAAATAAGTTTGATAATGTTATAGAGCTTTAAAGTTTTATTTTCAGTTAAAAATTTTTGGAAGACCAGAAAGCCTGGTGTGGATGCTATTTCTAGTTCTTTTCCTGTCTGGGTTGAACCTTGGATAAAATTGGTACCATTGGCATAGTTTTTAATTAGTGTTATTCGTTAGGTATTATATTTAATTATGGGATTCCTAAATAAAAGAAAACACAATCTTTCCCTTAGGTCAATGCTTTTTAATTTAAACTCTTCAACACATTTCAACATTTTGCTTT
>NW_007738339.1:38158-45030 GCF_000696425.1 Galeopterus variegatus | reverse complement strand
TTTGCTTGAGGGTGGGGGGATTCACTCCTGTCTCCACAATCCTCACACTCTCACTAAAATCAGTATCAGTATTCTTCTGAAGTCAGGAAAGTCCTTTTTAAAGACTTCCCAATGCTCGTGGAAAAGTTGGAGGGGGCAGAGGGGAGAACAGAGTATCACTTAACCACCTTCTTCCATCTCTCTCTGATAAGACGTATTTCTCACAAAAGTGAATAATGCCTAGAGAAAAAAGTATAAAACCTTCCTAGAGTGCTCCACCTATTGCAATCAAGAGGAGAAAAGCAATGTGCCTCAAATCACACCAGACCAAATTTTAATTGGAAAAAAAAAGGCAGGATTAGAATGCTGAGTTTCTATATAGCACAGGTGAGTATCGTAAAAATCTCAGTGAATCCCAGATAAAGACTTTGAGCCATCCAGCAGTGAAAACAGCTGCTGAATTACAACAAATAGTTCATCATTTTTCAATAAGCCTCCCATTATTCCAGTTCTCCATCAGATACACCGTATGTGATATCCTTAGAAAGACACAAGCCAGATCTCCTACTGTGGGGAGCACAGCTGACCGACCTTGCCAGCTGTCACCCCTGTAGATCCACCACTGATAACACCATGCTTCCCCTGGCTGCTCCTAGTGAGTGACTAAGTTCAGTAGCAGTACTACTGCAGGCTGGGGGGTTCCTCTAACTGACAACTTTGGAACAGAAACTCCCCATCAGCTGGCTGAAGCTTTCTTACAACTGTGCTGCAATCAGACTCCCTACCTGCTCCTTCTTTCCTCCTCTCCTCTCCCTTCCTGTTCCTGTTCTTTCCTTCATCCTTCACAGACATTTCTCCCCGATAAATCTCCAATTCATTGAATCCCATCTTGCCATCTGCTTCTCAGAGGACCCAAGACCTAGGCTACACCAATAGTCTTCTACCTGGTCTCAGCCTCCAGAACCTTTATAACTGGGACATATGCTCTAAGGGAGAGTCCATTTCCTAGCCTTTTCCAGCTTCTAAAGGCTGCCCACATTTCTAAGATATGTTCCCCCTCCCATCTTTAAGGCCAACAATGGCCATCAAGTCTCTGCCACATCACACTGACACAGACTGTGCTGCCTCCCACTTTAAAGGACCCTTATGATTATAATGGGCCCACTTGGATATCCTAGGCTAAGCATCCTACTTTAAGGTCAGCTGATTAACTGACCCCTTGCCATCTTACATATTCACAGGTTCCAGGGATTAGGATGCAGACATCTTTAGGTTGTTATTCTGCTTACCACAGCCTCCAGAGTCACTCACAACCCACCTGCAAAAAAAGAAAAATCTCTTCTCCAACCCATCTGAAGCCAATTCAGGAACACATGCAACACTCCAAGGAGTATTTCCTCCCTCAAAAAACTCTATGCATTTTCACATTTCTTTGTATTTCCTCATGTTGCTCCTCCACCTAGAATGTCCTTGCCAATCTTTTCCATCTGGTGAACTTATCATTCAAGAACTAGCTCCTACCCAGTGATCTCGAGGTGTCAAAAGAAAAAAAGAGAGAGAATGAGCTCCACTCGTGGCTACCACAAACAGCTGGACAGCTTGCATACAGCATGAAGGCAGCTGGTAAAGCTGAGGTATGGGGGGCTGAACCCAGTCCACAGTCAGCTCCCAAACCAGGCCTGAGGCTGCAACCACCAGGAAGAAGACAGCAAGTCCAGAGGAAACACGGTTTTTCTAATACATTTGGCCAGAAGGAGCACCTTACCCAGTAATTCAACCTTTTCCCCCTAATTATACCATCCTCTAACTCTACAGCACTGAGTTACCTACATACTATTTACTATTATAACATTTTATACATATTTACTATTATAAAATTTGTCAAAATGTATCAACCGCACTCCACTGCATCACAGTTCCCTAGGGACCCAAATATGGATTTTTCCTATGTACATTTACATAGGCCTCAACAAGTGCCTGTCAAATTGTTTCAAATGTTTATAAATCCAATTGTTCAGTATTTCACCAGTGAGGCAACTAAGCACCACCGTGTACCCTGGCTCTATAATAAAAGTTTTATTCCCAAATGCTACCACCTGAGGAGCCACACAATGAGGAGTCTGCACCTTGGTTACCAAGAGAGTAACAAATCTGCTATTTAAATGATTACATGCTAGTATTGCTGGCCCTAGCAATTGATTTCACACTGCGTTTATTTCTTGACCAAATCTTAAAATATGTCTAAAATTAGAAAAATAAAACAGAACAATGCTCAGAAGAAAAAGAGCTATTCCTTCAACTTAATGAAAAGATTCTGCCACATCACACTGACACAGACTGTGCTGCCTCCCACTTTAAAGGACCCTTATGATTATAATGGGCCCACTTGGATATCCTAGGCTAAGCATCCTACTTTAAGGTCAGCTGATTAACTGACCCCTTGCCATCTTACATATTCACAGGTTCCAGGGATTAGGATGCAGACATCTTTAGGTTGTTATTCTGCTTACCACAGCCTCCAGAGTCACTCACAACCCACCTGCAAAAAAAGAAAAATCTCTTCTCCAACCCATCTGAAGCCAATTCAGGAACACATGCAACACTCCAAGGAGTATTTCCTCCCTCAAAAAACTCTATGCATTTTCACATTTCTTTGTATTTCCTCATGTTGCTCCTCCACCTAGAATGTCCTTGCCAATCTTTTCCATCTGGTGAACTTATCATTCAAGAACTAGCTCCTACCCAGTGATCTCGAGGTGTCAAAAGAAAAAAAGAGAGAGAATGAGCTCCACTCGTGGCTACCACAAACAGCTGGACAGCTTGCATACAGCACGAAGGCAGCTGGTAAAGCTGAGGTATGGGGGGCTGAACCCAGTCCACAGTCAGCTCCCCAAACCAGGCCTGAGGCTGCAACCACCAGGAAGAAGACAGCAAGTCCAGAGGAAACACGGTTTTTCTAATACATTTGGCCAGAAGGAGCACCTTACCCAGTAATTCAACCTTTTCCCCCTAATTATACCATCCTCTAACTCTACAGCACTGAGTTACCTACATACTATTTACTATTATAACATTTTATACATATTTACTATTATAAAATTTGTCAAAATGTATCAACCGCACTCCACTGCATCACAGTTCCCTAGGGACCCAAATATGGATTTTTCCTATGTACATTTACATAGGCCTCAACAAGTGCCTGTCAAATTGTTTCAAATGTTTATAAATCCAATTGTTCAGTATTTCACCAGTGAGGCAACTAAGCACCACCGTGTACCCTGGCTCTATAATAAAAGTTTTATTCCCAAATGCTACCACCTGAGGAGCCACACAATGAGGAGTCTGCACCTTGGTTACCAAGAGAGTAACAAATCTGCTATTTAAATGATTACATGCTAGTATTGCTGGCCCTAGCAATTGATTTCACACTGCGTTTATTTCTTGACCAAATCTTAAAATATGTCTAAAATTAGAAAAATAAAACAGAACAATGCTCAGAGGAAAAAGAGCTATTCCTTCAACTTAATGAAAAGATAGGGATTTAAATATTTGTTTAACAAATGAATCTCAGTAAATTATGGTGGTTTAGAGTCTGGTGTCAGGCCTAGACTGCCTGGGCTACAACTCCTTTTTCACTAGCTATTTAACCTTGTGCAAATAATTTAACCTTGCTATGCCTTAATGTCTTCTCATCCGTGTAACGGGAACAATTTCACATGGTTGTTTGTTATGAGGATATGGTAAGTCAACATGTACAAAAGTTTGATAAACGTTACTAATTATAATTAAAACAAGAGACCAAAAAGAATGAGCCAATGCTACAACCAGAGCAAAGCCTCTGGAAAAGGTCTAATCTTACACCAAACGTCATCTCAACACTGACTGAGCACCTCCTCAAGGACAAGCACTGTGCTACCAGTATCAAGAGAGCAAAGATGACTTCGGTGGACTCTCCATATCTGTGGGTTCCACATCCATGGATTCAACCAAATGTAGATCCAAAACATTCAAGAAAAAAAACAGATGGTTGTGTCTGTACTGAACATGTACAGGCTCTTCTTCTTGCCATTATTCCCTAAACAATACAGTATAACAACTATTTACACAGCATTTACATTGTATTAAATATTACAAATAATTTAGAGATGACAAAGTATATGGGAGGACATGCACAGGTTATATGCAAATACTATGCCATTTTATATGATACTATGCCATTTCATATGAGGGACTTGAGCAATGGATTTGGGTATACAATTGGGGGGGGGGACAGGGGGAGAGATGTCCTAGAACCAATCCCTTATGAATACCAGGGGATGACTGTATATCACTGGTCTCTGAACTTGAGAGGTTCACGATCTAGCAGGACAGTTAAAGAAGTTAAATAAAGAAGCCAATCATCACAGCCAGGTGATAAATGCTATAATAAAGGTATTTACACAACCCTACAGATGCACAGCAGCCCTAACTCTGCCTGGGGAGGTCAATAAGAGAAGTGTCAAACAAATCTTGAAGGACAAGTACTACATATCCCTAGGGTGGGTGGGAGAATGGGAATGCTCACTACAAGCAGTGAAAACATCAAGTACTGGAGAAGAAACATCAAGAAGCATCAAGAAACATGGCCAATTCACCAAACTGCAAATCATTCCTTCATGTGTGCTTGTCATGTACTGCTTGGTTTACATACATTATTTGAACCTTACAACCTCTGGATGATTAATAATCTGTTTGTTGAATTGGGAAACAGACTCAACGGACATTAGGAAATGCAGCTAGTCAATACCTAAATTCAGTGAGATTTAAAACAGGTCTACCTGACCACAAATAACTTAGTTTTTCAATAGACTAGAACATGTTGACACATTGTTTGAAAATTTTCCTGAAAGTAACTGTGAGCCAAGTAAAGGTTTTAATCAGGAGTAAAATGATTTGAGGATAGACTAGGGATGTAAAATGCCTAAGAGCCAAATCCCCTCGGCCACCTGTTTCACTAAAGTTTTACTGGAACACAATACCCACTCATTTACATATTTCTATGGCAGCTTTTGTGTTACAAGGACAGAGTTGAATAGTTCTACCCTTATGACCTGCAAAGCTGAAAACATGTACTATCATTTACAGAAGAGGTTTGCTGACCCCTGCTGTAAGCGACACCTACCGTAGCATTCTAGACAAGAGATGATGAGGCCTGGCCTAGGGGATAGCAGTAGAGATGGAGATGCACTTGAGAAATTTAAGCAGAATAGATCACCAGTGTGACCAGTCAGATGGTTATAAGAATGGGTAAAAGAGAAGTGTCTAGAATTTCTTCTAGGTTTTCTGGCTCAATGGTCTGCTTAGATGGTGGAGTTAGGATGTGCTAAGCTAAAAAATGGTCCCCAAATATGTTCATGCCCTACACCTAACCCCTGGAACCTATGAATGTTCCCTTATAGGGAAAAAGTGACTTTGCAGGTGTGATAAAAATTAATCACACTTCTTGAAATAGGGAAATTTTATCCTAGATTATCTAAGCGGGCCCTAATGCAACCACAAGTGTCCGTATAAAAGGACGGCAGAGGTAGACTTGACATAGAACAGAAGAAGGCAACATGTCCACGGAGGCAGAGATTGGAATTATACAGCCACAAGCCAAGGACTGTTGGCAGCCACAAGAAGCAAGGAACAGATTTTCCCCTAGAGCCTCTGGAGGGAGCATGGTCCTGATGATGCCTTGATTTTGGCCCAGTGAAACTGATTTCAGACTTCTGGCCTCCAGAACTGTGAGAGAATAAATTTCTGTTATTTTAAGCCACCAAGGTTGTGGTAATTCGTTAGAACGGCAATAGGAAACTAATACATAGGATTATGGATTTAGGAGGGGTTGCTGAGGTATGAGGAAAAAGAAAATGACTTCTGGCATTTAAGGTATCCTGTGACCGTATTAGGTAAAACATCCAGTATAGTCAGAAAAAAGAATACGAACTCAGAAGAGCTCTGGGTAGAACACAGTAAGAAGTCACTGGTACACAGCAATAAACCAAAAAAGGGCTGATGCTATACTCCCTAGGCAATTCTAGTCACAGTTCGAAGTGAAATCTAATAGCAATTTACTTTACAGTGCCTTCTTGAAGTGCTTTGTATACAACAGTATAGTAGTAATGCTATAACAACAGTAGTAGTAATGATATAACAGCGAATATATGGAATATTTCTATGTGCCAGGTGTTGTGCAGAATGCTTCACATGCACTATCTTACTAAATCCCCATAACGACTTATAAGGTAGGTTCTATTATTACACCTTTTAAAGAAAAGAAAAGGGAAGCAAACAGAGTAAGTAAATTGCCCAAAGTCACACATCTGGTGAGCAGGAGCCGGGATCAAATCATCATCTGAACTCCAAAGCCCAAACTCTCAAACTCTAAGCTCTAACTTTATTGTTAATCTCAGGGTCATTTAAAGGAAGACTATACCAGGATGACCCATGATGACTTAAATTCCAGGAATATTCCACCTGTTAAATACCTGATTATACTGTGCTAGAAGGGGGCAGTCACTGAATTGGGTGAACAGGCTGAGTTCGGTGGGTGAAGGCCATGGGACTTAGGGGGATGGAGGAGAGGAATTGAAGGACCTATAAGGATCTTGAGGGGGAAAGAGGTTAAGAGGTAAAAGTCCTAACTACAAGGATACTTATCTGGGAACATAAGCTACAATATTGGGGATGACAGGCAACAGAAACAGACCAGCGATCTAACTTTTCTACACCAATTCTTGGATAGCGACATTAGCAAGTGGAGAAAATGAGATGCGCACAGGAAGGAGGATGGATGATGTTGAGGGACACAGTCTGTCTTAACCATCAAAAGCAGAAGCTTTGCAATTAGAAAGACATGAGTCTAGGATCCA
>NW_007738339.1:32612-37642 GCF_000696425.1 Galeopterus variegatus | reverse complement strand
GGAGAGGAATTGAAGGACCTATAAGGATCTTGAGGGGGAAAGAGGTTAAGAGGTAAAAGTCCTAACTACAAGGATACTTATCTGGGAACATAAGCTACAATACTGGGGATGACAGGCAACAGAAACAGACCAACAATCTAACTTTTCTACACCAATTCTTTGATAGCGACATGAGCAAATGGAGAAAATGAGATGCGCACAGGAAGGAGGATGGATGATGTTGAGGGACACAGTCTGTCTTAACCATCAAAAGCAGAAGCTTTGCAATTAGAAAGACATGAGTCTAGGATCCAATTCCAACCACCTGCTAAGTGTGAGAACTTGGGATAAGTTTCGTATCTTCTTGGAGCCTCAATTTTCTCATCTGTAATATGGGAATATTCAGATCCATACCAAAGAAGTCAAATAATTAATACGTGATTTAAAATGGAGGTGTCGTTATTACCATTACTGTTGTATTATTACTATAAATATTACTATAAGTTTTACAGCATTAGTCTCCCTGCCCTTAAGTACCATTGGAGTACTTCTAACATTTTTTAAGTGTGGAAACGACGGTGGAGAGGCCTGGGTTGTGGCACCCACTGGACCACTCATGCGGCTTTCACAGGGTTTCCGGTGACAACTCCCACCCCCTTCCCTTCTCCAGCCAGTGGACTTACGGCATGCTCCCCAGGCCGGGTCCCCAGTGACGGGTCCGCCCCCCGCTGCCGGCCCACTCCGCGCGCGTCAGGGGCCGGTCCGCGCCTCCTCCCCAACTCCGTCCTCACCTTCTCGTAGTTCTGCATAAGGCGGCTGATACCCTCGCGCTCAACCTGCCACTCGGGCTTCTTCAGCTGCTTCCTCAACTGCTTCTTTCGGTTCTGCCTATGGCTGTGTTTTTCTTCCAGCGATTAAAGCTCCGCACCAGGTCGGGTAAGGCTCCCGGAGTCCGGGAGTCAGCAGTTTTGCCCATCGCGGCGGCGGCGGCTACAGCACAGATCGCTCCCAAACACGAGATACCTAAGGCCAGGCGGAGGCGCGGCCGCGGAACCAGCGTGGGGAAAGCGCACAGGGGCGCATGCGCGACTCCAGGAGTCCGCCCCCGAGCCTTTGCAACCTGGCGCGCTCCAATGACGTCAAGGAAAAGGCGGGCGGTGATTGGCGATTTGGCTTCCATGGGGAGGAGCAGTCTCCGGGAGATGGGAACAAGGTGGTCTGAGGAGGAGGGCAGGTTCAGCGACTGCAGGGGCACACCGGGTATTTAAAATAACGCCTCCGTACTGGTTGCTGTTACTATGGTGACGTCATACTAAACTTTTAAGGGCTGTCACGCATTTGCTCTGGGTTCAACTTTGCAAAACATTCCCGAACCCGCACACGTACAGTCTGTGCGTTCTCGTTTTGCATATTTCGGCCCAGGGAGCCGAAAGATTTGCCCCAAATCAAGCAGTTAATGACTTCTGATTTCCGCCCACTGCAGTGTATCTCCCTAGGAAGAGAAGTGAATATTGTATATTCTTCGTATGCATCTCTGGGTTTTCCCTTTTCTCTGGGCCACTCAGACACTACCTACCGCAACAAGGGCACTAGAAGAGAGTCAAATTGAATTTGCCCTAAAATGCTATTATAAAGACAAAATGATAACTAAAAGTAAAGAATTAATAAAAAAGTTATTTGTAAGTTGGCCATTTACGTGAATTGGCTTTTAATTAATTGGGGGTTTTGGTACCTAGAGCCTCCACAGGTACACACTAGATGGTGGGGGTGAGGATCCAGTTGTGGCAATGGGAATTGGGGAATAGGGTTCCAAGTTCACGTGCAGAGTGATTGGGCCCTCAAATTCCCTTGTGAACCCCACATATGCATATAACTTCTCGAACCCCATGCCCATCCCCCAAACAGGAGTTGGCTTTTTAGAGAGCGGGAGGTGAGGAGAGTCTCCACACTTAGGGACACTAGATGTGGTGGAGAGTAAAGCTCAATAAGGTGAGATTATATAAAAGTGTACAGACATCCTCAAAAAATTAAAAATAGAACTACCATATAATCCAGCAATTCCGCTTCTGGGTATATATTTAAAAAAATTGAAAACAGGGTCTCAAAGAGAGATTTACACACCCATATTCACAGCAGCTGAAAGGTGGAAGCAACCCAGGTACCTATCAATGGATGAATGGATAAACAAAACATGGCAAATACGTAAAATGGAATACTAATCAGCTTTAAAAATGAAGGAAATTCTGACACATGCTATAACATGAATAAGCCTGGAGAATATTTTGCTAAGTGAAATAAGCCAGTCACAAAAAGACAAATACTGTATGATTCCACTTATACGAGGTACTTGGAGTTGTGGAAATTATAAGGAAAGTAGAATGGTGGTTGCCAGGGAATCAGGGGAAGGAGGGAATGGGGAGTTACTGTTTAGTCAGTGTAGAGTTTCAGTTTTGCAAAATAAAGAGTTCTGGAGTTTGCATTCACAACAGTGTGAATGTACTTAATGCCACTGTACTTAATGCCACTTAAAAATGGTTACAAAGTAAAGTTTTATGCTACGTCTATTTTACACCATATACATGTATATATCACATACGTGTGCATACAGAACAATGAAGCCCTCAGCTGTAACTCACTGTATGTGTGTATATATATATATGCACCCCAGGCAAGAAACTGAAAGATTCATCTCTAGGGAGAAGGAATGCCCAAGAGAAAGACCTTCATATAATGACAATTGGGCAGCTGCCAAAGAAGTGGCAAGTCACTGACCTCCCCCTCTCTCTCCAGTGAAATTTACCAGTCAATAAGCCCTTCATTCACTTGTTTCTTTATTTATTTATCGGTTATGAATATTCATGACCTACAAAGCTGATTGTCACCACTCGTGCCCAAGCTGTAATGGCCAGATCCATACTGGCACCATGCCCATTACCACAAGTTGTGATTATACCCCATGTCCTCCACCCAATTATCCCTGATCTCCCTCCCCATCCCCCTTTCCCCACTCCACTTTGTATCCCTAGGTATGCTCTCTACCTCGGAAAGTCCAACACACCACTGTGATCTTTTTTTCCTTCCTTCTTTCTCTTTTAGCTTCCACTTATGAGTGAGTAGTACATGCAGTATTTATCCCGCAGTGCTTTGCTTATTTCACTCAACATAAGTTTCTCCAACCTCATCCATGCTGTTGCATTCGTTTGTTTCTAATCAGCCTCTTAAACGTGAAAGAATAACCAAAGACCACCAAACTTTGGGGAAATCCTTTACCTTAAAAGTTTTAAACCAAAATTAATAAACTAATGAAGAAAGCAAAAGACATCTTCAAAAAAAAAAAAAAAACACTATTAATATTTTTAGAAAGATGAGGCATTGTGTTCAAGAAATAAGAACTATTCAGAGAACAAAATAGAACTCTTAATAGAAGTCATTTTGTTTATTACATAAATCAAATTTTTAACATAAAATAATAGAAAATTCACATTTTAATCACAATTAGGAACTCAATATCAATATTAAGTCATTAGGATTTAATCATTTTGAATAAAAATAGTCCATATCTTGATCACATAAAATGACATCTTCATAGTGGTTTCAATGCTTATTTGCTCCAACACCTTGGTTTCTGTACAAATGACCCCTACGCAGGCTTTCAGTTGTGACACAGAACAATTAAACAGTTTTTAATACATTTTAATTTTAAGACTCTATTCTCCACTGCCAACCAATATTCACAAAGCTCCTAAAGAATTAAAAAGGATGTGGAAATGTGCCTAGTAACTACTGCTACAAATATAGGCAAAACTTCAGTGGGAGGAAGAGCCATATTAAAATTTAGAGAAGAAATGCAATATTTTTAGTTTCTCATACATTGATACCCCATTCATAGAAAATTCACATTTTAATCACAATTAGGAACTCAATATCAATATTAAATCATTAGGATTTAATCATTTTGAATAAAAATAGTCCATATCTTGATCACATAAAATGACATCTTCATAGTGCTTATTTGCTCCAACACCTTGTTTTCTGTACAAATGACCCCTACGCAGGCTTTCAGTTGTGACACAGAACAATTAAACAGTTTTTAATACATTTTAATTTTAAGACTCTATATTCTCCACTGCCAACCAATACTCACAAAGCTCCTAAAGAGCTAAAAAGGATGTGGAAATATGCCTAGTAACTACTGCTACAAATACAGGCAAAAATTCAGTGGGAGGAAGAGCCATATTAAAATTTAGAGAAGAAATGCAATATTTTTAGTTTCTCATACATTGATACCTCAATCAATATTATTCATTAGTTTCTATTTGTAAATCTTTACATAGTTTCACTAGTACATCATCATAATTTTTCAAACTACATGTCTCTAAAACTCTGAAAAGACCATTATGTTCTTTCAGTACTTCAAAACTTTTTTTAAAAGATTATCTTGTTTAAGAAACAGAACAGTGATACCCCAATAGTGATGAGGGCAACTATTGCTCAGATTTCAGTTTATAAATACCATCTTTTTTCAATCAAACACATTAGAGCTCATTGGAAAAACAACTTATTCCAGGGCTGGGGTAAAGAAAGCATAAAATGATCTGGAATATGTTGAAGTGCCACAAAATAAAGTGTTTCAATGAATTAAAAGATAGTTGTATATTTCTTGATGATATAAAATGTTCAATAGTTTAAAAAAAATTTTTTACTATATTTTTTACCACTAGTTTAAGTAATGCACAACAAAAAATATGGAATGCTCTATGACTACTTTTTGGGAATCTTCCTGTCAAAATCAATTATGTTTTTCATCTACATAAATTTGGTACTGTCAGTTCTCTGACTTCAAATTATTAATAGTAATTATAATGTTATTGTTATTATTAGAAACAGATTTAAGTTTCCTAGATATCTATGAGCAAGAAGATACTTTATTTTCAATATGCCATAACATCTTTACCTCAGAACTTTAGCATTTCTAACTTCAGTTAGGCTACATTTTTTTTTTTTTACTATCTCAAACTGCTGTAAGAAACCTTTTTGGCATTTACTTTGAA
>NW_007738339.1:29691-32313 GCF_000696425.1 Galeopterus variegatus | reverse complement strand
GATTTAAGTTTCCTAGATATCTATGAACAAGAAGATACTTTATTTTCAATATGCCATAGCATCTTTACCTCAGAACTTTAGCATTTCTAACTTCAGTTAGGCAACATTTAAAAAATTTTTTTTTTTTTTACTATCTCAAACTGCTGTAAGAAACCTTTTTGGCATTTACTTTGAACTCAGTCTTCAGTGAGTCTTTTACTGCTTTTGCTTTTGCAAAGGAGTAACTGAACCAAGACAGTGGCCACATGCTTTCAACGCGTTATAAGAGCAGGAGCACATCATTCCAAATCAAAAGATCTTTCCCCCTCATATTATTTTGGTTTCTATTCTGTTTATAAGTAGTCTAGTAAATATGGAGACCGGATCATTCCACAGTTATGTCATCTGATGAGCAAAATCTACATTCACATATAGAAATACTGGATTTTAGAAATCCATAAATCTAGCAATAATTGTCTGTTCTGTGTGGGGTCTGTAGAGTTCGTAACTAAAATAGTTGAGCAATATTTAGCATTCTCACCTTATTCAAATGATCAAATGATTTAATTCAATGTGGTAGTGTTAACTATTTGGTTTTATATTTTACTCTCTAAATATAGTCTCTGTTCCTGCACCACTGCTTACATCTATTGTACTTTTCAAACTGAACTTTGAATACTTAACATGATGCTGATGTGCTTTTTCATTTTCTTCACAGTTTCTAAGAATATGTGATAAATGCAAGTCTTTGCACCCATTTGCGTTCTGTAGTTGGTTTCTTTTTCATCTCCAGTTTTTAATAAGGATAGAATCCTTCAAGGTACACAATAATCAGAATCTAGTAATTTTTTACTGTTTGAGTTTGTATTTTAAAAAAAAAGGTTCCAAAAACTTTCACCTGTGCTTTTTTAAAAAAATATTTAGATTTCTTGCTTGTTCTAAATAGTTTCCAACAACAATAACCCATCGTTTAGTATTCTACTTACCTGGCCATCTACCTGAATTTAGAGAAAGTGATACAAATGTATACTCAATTTTTTCTCTTCCAATTTTAATTTAAATTTGTCTATTACTGTTGACATGGAGATAAAAAGTAAATTCTTATCCTGCTTTCAAGACTATGTTCTTATGAAACTAATCTTTCTCTTTTTTCCCAGTATTCCCTATACTTGTTCTTTAAAAATATATTTGATTATCCCATAATATTACTTTATTTCTCTGTATAATGGCTTCCTGTTTTCTGATTCTATCTAGTATTTTATCTCGGAATTTGTAAAATTTTAAAACAATAATATGAAAAAATGATTAAATTTTAACTGTGATTATTCACTGTGAATACTGTGAAAATCTTTTTCTTTTTGTAAGTGATTCACATCCACTTAAATTAATTGGTATGGCTGATATATTTGGCCTCAGTTCTGTCATAGTAATTTAAATAAAATTTCATATAATATACATGATTTGTCATTTTGCTATGTTGTCTATTTAGTCATTTTTATATTTTTATATGATTTTTTTAAACTTTTGTATTTGGAACAGTGTGTTTAGTAGTTACCTATATAAGAATATCTTCATATGATGCTCTTAGACTTCTTTTTTCTTCAGTCAGTGAAACCTATTGACTCCTACTTATTATCTATATGAAAATCAGTAAGTTATTATTTTCATTTCTCTTTCCATTATTTGAAGTTGTGTTGCATATGCATTGTCAGAGCATATAGTATTTATATTCTATTCTTCCAGGTTTTTCTCACTTTGTTTAGACTTAAGTCTAAAATTACAATTAATTAATGCCCATCCTTTATCTTTCTGCCAAAGTTTCCCAAATCATTTCCTGGTTAAAAGGAGCTTATGGGTACAATATTCCTTGAGTTGCTGCATGCTTCTAAATGTTTTTTAAAAGACTCAACACTTGAAGGACACCTTAACTGGTTAAAAGGCTTTGGTTCTTACTTTTTTCCTTGAGTTTCTTTTAGGGGTTGCTCCACTGTTGTCTTGTTTAGTATGCTGATGCCAAGATGTCTGGTGCCAACTTGATTTTCTTTCTTTTGTAATGACCTTCATTGTTTTAAATAGGAAATGAGGGTTTTCCTTCCTTTTTAAACAAATATAATAGGTTTTTTTTTTTCCTTTTTCTCTTTTTTCATGTCCGGCAACGGATCGCAACCCTCGGTGCTGCACCCGCACCTCGCTCAGCCAGTGAGTGGGAACCGGTCTGTATGTGGGATCCGAACCCTCGGTGGGAGCGCTGCCACACTCCCAAGCGGCGCACTGTAGCAATGCGCCACCGGGCCGGCCCCAAATATAATAGTTTTACTAAATTATGTTTTAGAATTAACTGTTCACAGGTCGATTTTCCCAGGCACACAGTGGACCTCTTCAATGGTAGTTTTTTGTTTAACTTTTCCTACTCTCTACATTCTGTCTCTCTACATTGTCACTAAAGTTAAATAGTGTTTACTTTCAGGAGAATCCCATAAGCTCTGAGTAACTTGACCAAAAGATGCCAAACAGTGAGCCCATTCAAGTCCTCTTGTCATGCAAAAATGGCAAGTAACTTTTTGTAAATCAATTCAACTGTGTATTTGACTTTTTTTAATAGGAGAAGAAATAAACCTAATACAACAAATCATGTTTATTTAA
>NW_007738339.1:16621-28706 GCF_000696425.1 Galeopterus variegatus | reverse complement strand
TATAGCTGAGTAGTATTCCATTGTGTAGATATACCACATTTTTCGTATCCACTCATCCGATGATGGACATTTGGGCTGATTCCAGCTCTTGGCTATTGTGAAGAGTGCTGCAATGAACATTGGGGAATAGGTATACCTTCGACTTGATGATTTCCATTCCTTTGGATATATTCCCAGCAGTGGGATAGCTGGGTCATATGGTAGTAAAAGAACCTTAGCTGCTCATGTGCATCCTCCATCTTACTACTTCCCTGCCAGGGTAATCTTGGAATAATGTGTCCCAGATGGAATAGTTAAAAGATAAAGAAGAGCCACTAGTCCTGACTTCTCATGAGAAAGAAATATATCTTTGTTGGGTTTAGCTGCCAACAATCAGTGTTAATCTGTTCCTGCATGTAACAGAGCTAAAGCTAATACATAAGTCAATAAGCAGTGGTATTTATAATTATATATATGAACTTTGCTACCAATAGATACACAATAAGTATGCATTTAAGTTGCAGGTAATCTTCTGACTATTCTATACTCTTCAGTGTTTCTAAGTGAGTATGAACCAGGGACTTCTTTTGTGGGGTAAAGAAAGAGGATGACATAAGTCACTGTTGTTTAACAGTAACTGTTTAACAAAATGTTGTTAAAGCCACAGGATAGCTTTACAAAAGAGCCTCTAAGAAATTAGAAGAGAAGAACATCTATGACTGAGAAACTCTGGGGAAAATTTCATGGATGTGGAATCGCTTTAGTTAGTGTTAAAGGACAGGGATTATTGAAATGGGCAGGTCTCAGGGTGTGAAAGGTGTTCCTTTTCTCCCACCCCCGACCTCCAAAGATTGAGAACAATCCACAAGTCTTTAGCAAAAAAGAAGAAATAGGAGTGACCAATATACATATGAAAAGACATGTATTCCTACAGGTACTCAAAATAAATAAAAATAAATTAAAAATGAAACAAGAAGCAGATATTATTTTTTCTTTGATCATATTGGCCAAAATAAGAAGACTGGTAACATCCAGTACAGCTGACAGAGTGAGGGTATAGCACCCACATTAGCCTCCATGGGAAAGGTAACTTGATATATTTCTGAGGATTTTGGCAATAAATATTAAAAGCCCTAAAAATATGCTTGTCTTTCACCCAGTGATTTCACATCTAGAGTGATTTCACAAAGACAATTGTTGGAGATGTTCATCACAAAAAAAGTTTGAAATAGTAAAAACAAACAAAACAACCCAGAACAATAGGAAACAATCTCTGCATCCATCAGTAGGGGATTGGTGAAAAAAAAGAAAAAATATATATATATGGTATATATGAGAATATTATACTAAATAAAGATGATACACATATAAACCTATTGACATGGGAAGATCCACAATATATAGTTAAATAAAAAGATATTTTAAAACATTATGGACTATATGACCTGTTATGTTTGTATTTATAAACTTATCTATTGTCTATTTTATATTTTTAGAATTCAGAATTACAATTTATAGAATTATATGATGTTTATTTTTATTTGCATGTATATTATGTTTTATCTGTATTTTGACAACTAGATTTAGATGTACAGATACATGCATATCCTTTCATATATTAAAATTTTAACGGTGGTTATACTTGGTGGTTTTAGGTGATATTATCATAAATGATATTTTTATTTTTACCCTCATTTTCTGAATTCTTTTCCATGTGTATGTGTACTTTTATAATAAGAAGAAAGCTATTTCAAAAACAAAAAAAGGAGGGAGAAATACTGTTTGGGAATGGTCTTCATGCTGTGATGTTGATTGATGAGGGGCTCTTCTCATGGTCTTATCTTATGTGCAATGGATACAACTTTTTATCACCTGAATGTGTCTACTCTTTGTGTAAGGAGATGAGTTGCACCATCAAATGGGCCATTTTCTGCTTAGATAAGTTGTGTTGGACTGTAGAATACCACCTACCACCATGTATTTTTAAAATATTTTTTGGTATTATCTGCCATTTCTTTAAAAGTAACTACACCTCTAATTTTATAATAAGTTTGAAGTGGTTTGACAGGCCACCAAAAAACAAACAAACAAACAAATAAATAAGAGATCAGATGGATTGATGCTTTAAGAATGAGAAGATTAGAAATATCTTGCCTTGTAGAGTCAAGGCAGAGAATTCTCAGTTTTTAAATATTTAAAATAGTAATAGCTGACATTTATTGAATGTTCCCTATTTGACAGATCTGTGCTAAGCACTTTCTGGGCAATATCTCATTTCATCACAATCCTGTGAGATCAGTTCAATTTTTATTTCCATTCTATAGATGAAGAAACTGATTAACTTATTGAGGTTCCATAGCTAAAAAGTGGCAGTCATTGCTTTGCCTCATAATTGAGAGATAATCATATTCCAGATGGTAGAACAGCTTGATGAATAGAAAGGGGTCAGGTGCAAGGATTATATGAACTAGGTCACATTGTCACTAAATCTTGGTACGTTTCTTATTCTTGAGCTGGAGTAAATATGGCAAATAGAACATACATGTGTATTTACACTCTCTCACATGAAAGTAAATAAAAAGTCTA
Source organism: Galeopterus variegatus (assembly GCF_000696425.1). Lineage (NCBI taxonomy): Eukaryota > Metazoa > Chordata > Mammalia > Dermoptera > Cynocephalidae > Galeopterus > Galeopterus variegatus. The sequence continues at coordinate 26,141 of NW_007738339.1, read as the reverse complement.
TGTCTATGTATCTAGATCTATATTAAGAAAGACATAGAATGGGAGAAGAGGGGCCACAGATAATAGATGTCATGGTGTTTTTGAAAGATTAAAAGCAGAAGAAAGAGTAGTAATTAACTTAGCAGGGCAGAGAGAGCTGAAATCCAAGTGCTTGCAATATAAGGAGATGACGTGAGGATATTTGCCCTAGAGTTTTATGTAAAAGTTCAGAGACTGAAGGCATCCAAAGAGGATGTATTTATTTGTCTACAGTATTTAGTTATTTTCCTCAGGATATTTTAATCCACTTTGTATAATTCTTACTTTCCAATACATTATTTTATGGTTGCTATCTTTTTCTTGCTTTTTCATTTTTGTTTTAAATTTAAAAGTCCTGGGGGTTTTAAATTATAAATGTATCTTGTTCATATTGCAAGAATTTCATATAATACAGAAAAGAAGAAAGTAATAAAAAGAAACTCTCTCCCACCTCCATCTGATTCTCTAGCTGTGCTACCCCATACAGTATCCACTAGCTACATGTTATTATTTAAATTTAAACTAATTAAAATATACTCAAATTAAAAATTAAGTTCCTCAGTCACATTAGCCACATTTTAAGCACTCAAAAGTCACCTGTGGCCAGTGGCTACTGTATTGAACAGTGCAGGAAAAGAACATTTCCATTACCATAGAAAGTATGTTGGATAATATTTCTCTAGAGGTATTCACTGTTAATAGTTTATATTTTCAATTTTTTCAGCTGTAGGTTGAAAATAAGGTGTCATACTACATATTTTCATGATATTTCACAAAGAGCCCAGTTGCTTCTAAGAAAAAGCAACATTATTTTGTTCTATTTCTCCCTATTTCTACCTCAATTCCCTAGAAGCACCCACTTAAGTTTTTTAAATCAAATTATGGCTTATGCATTGTATAACAAATTAAATAATACAGAAACATGAGAAAAACACACCTCACCACCTCCAGGCCTATGCTATAGAAACAAAATCTATATACTGTTTGTTTTTAGTTCTTCTGGGGGCTACTTCCACAACTCCATTTCTTGATTTGTCACTCAGTTAATATCTACTAATTCCTCACCATGGAAGATGAGGATTAAGCACACCCGTCTTGGCCTCTACCGTTTCTATCCCCCTCCAAGTGTTTGACATTTATATTACTGCATCCTATTAGTCGCTTTTCTAACTCTAAATAACATTATTTAACCCCTATTTCTTATTTCATCAACTTTCCCCTGACTTGTAAAATTGTGATATAAGTCCCATAACCCTCTCCTTTATCACTTACTCCTATTTCCAAGTTCCCCCTCTGCTGCCACACTTTTACCCATACATTGTATATTCTGTCTGCCCTCCAAAGCTGTGTTTTCTATGCTTTCTCCACGGGTTGACCGTCCTTAAAAGTCCAAAGCCAATTAGCAACATTCATTTAAAATAAAATGTGTCTTGAACTAAANAATAGTTTATATTTTCAATTTTTTCAGCTGTAGGTTGAAAATAAGGTGTCATACTACATATTTTCATGATATTTCACAAAGAGCCCAGTTGCTTCTAAGAAAAAGCAACATTATTTTGTTCTATTTCTCCCTATTTCTACCTCAATTCCCTAGAAGCACCCACTTAAGTTTTTTAAATCAAATTATGGCTTATGCATTGTATAACAAATTAAATAATACAGAAACATGAGAAAAACACACCTCACCACCTCCAGGCCTATGCTATAGAAACAAAATCTATATACTGTTTGTTTTTAGTTCTTCTGGGGGCTACTTCCACAACTCCATTTCTTGATTTGTCACTCAGTTAATATCTACTAATTCCTCACCATGGAAGATGAGGATTAAGCACACCCGTCTTGGCCTCTACCGTTTCTATCCCCCTCCAAGTGTTTGACATTTATATTACTGCATCCTATTAGTCGCTTTTCTAACTCTAAATAACATTATTTAACCCCTATTTCTTATTTCATCAACTTTCCCCTGACTTGTAAAATTGTGATATAAGTCCCATAACCCTCTCCTTTATCACTTACTCCTATTTCCAAGTTCCCCCTCTGCTGCCACACTTTTACCCATACATTGTATATTCTGTCTGCCCTCCAAAGCTGTGTTTTCTATGCTTTCTCCACGGGTTGACCGTCAACTTTCCCCTGACTTGTAAAATTGTGATATAAGTCCCATAACCCTCTCCTTTATCACTTCCTCCTATTTCCAAGTTCCACCCTCTGCTGCCACACTTTTACCCATACATTGTATATTCTGTCTGCCCTCCAAAGCTGTGTTTTCTATGCTTTCTCCACGGGTTGACCGTCCTTAAAAGTCCAAAGCCAATTAGCAACATTCATTTAAAATAAAATGTGTCTTGAACTAAATGCTCTCTAAGGTCCCTAAGTTTGGATATTATACAATCTACTTAGCTAGATTTGATGTTAGACCATCTGATATAAACCTGACTTATACTGGTTAGGGAATCTTTCGGTGTGTGCATGTGTGTGTGCACACATGCTCGTGTTTGCATGGGCAAGTGCTCTTTTTCTTCTAATCATGTCAGGTGGAAGGTGCATATTTAGGGGCTTTGGAGGTCCCTGGGAGATGAGCTACTGCAGTGTGATTCTAATCCCTTTGATTGTATGCAGGCTTCACATTCTAGATCTTTGTTCAGACATCATCTCTGCAGCATAGCCGGGGGGCTGTGGATACTGCTTAGCTTTCTGATCTTCCAGAGTGTAAAACATTCCCTTGACTGAGGTGGAAGCATGTGGACAAAAAAGTACAGAGAGCAAAATTTCAACCCCAGAGATCTATGCAAATGTGTGGGAACATCTCTATTACATACTCCATGAAAGTTGACCCATGTTATTCATAATTTCAATGACCATATTGGATCAACTTTAATGTAGACTAGTTGAAAGAGGGAACTAACCAAAAGCTAATACTGGAGCTGGGTCTCAGGCTGCTGGGAGGCCCCAAGAATCTCACTGGCAGTCTCTTCTGAAGATCAGTTCCCTATGTCCATTAAACCGAGATTGAATTAGTTTGTGGGAGCAGCTCTTAGCATTTGCACTATTACATTATGCATGATTCCTGACTGCATGTTGCATGAACAAACTGCACTGAACTCCATTAGTGATTTTTTTAGGGTTGTGCTTGACTTGGAAATAGATTGATTTTGTGTAGGTTAATGTATAGCAGTGATGCTGCCATGGCCTTAAAAATACCCTCTTACATTTGATATCAATAGGGAAGCACTCTTTGGGGATTATGGCTCATTTTAAAAGGATAAATTATGTAGATTGCATGATTAGAGAGCAGTAAACCCTATAACAGTATGTCATCTATCAGGAAAAGTAGCACTCCCCTCATCTTGGAGAGGTCAGAGTACCTTATTCGTGTGTTTCCAGCTGGGACCTACCCCATGAAGGTGAAATCGTATTCCCAGGATTATTCATCAAGTCACAGTGGAGCTAAAAATTGAATTCACACCTTTAAATTTCAGTTGTAAGAATGAGAAAGTTGGATTTTTAGGGACTTTAGATCATTATCCCCATCTTGAGGGCCATATCCACTTTTCTGTCCTTCCCAAATCCAAGCAAGAGCCTGGGATAATGTAGATTTTGGTATATTCTTGCTAAATTGAACTAATAATTCAGCTTTCTTATTTTATAGAGAAGATGGCTGGGACACAGTATAAGTATTTAGTCAAAGAGTACCTTTACTGAAGTGTACTCTAGGCCAGGTACAAGGGTAGGTCAGCCATAACCGCTGCCCTCTAGGAGCTGAGGGTTTCCGGACTGCCCCGTGAGGTGGCAGAATGCAGCAGGGGCTGTGGAAATCCAGATGATTGTCCTCCAGCTTCTTCAGGGCAATGATATCTATGGTTAGTCAGGGAAATAATTTGGTAGAAGGCTTCCAGGCAGGAGGACAGGCCGTACAGGCACCAGGGGACAAAACAACATGGGGTGGGCATGGGCTTACAATCCACTGTGGGAAGTGGGGAGAGAAATCAGGAGAGGTAGGTGACAGACAGATCAGGGAGGAATCTCCCTGTCAGGTGAAGGAAATTGACTTTCCCAGGGATGCCTGATGGTTATTGGTAAAAGCAGAATTCACATTCATTTCTCTTGATTTCCAGAATGACACTCCTGGGTCTACAAGGCTCTTTCTCCTGCCTCAATCCTGGAGTCTCTCTTTTGCTGCCCTTCCTGGGGAACTTCTACCATAGACCTTTCTTTCCATCGGTATTATTTATTTATTTATATTTTTAAAAGTCTTTTTACTAAGATAAATCCAGCAAAACTTTTTGCATACACATATAATCAAAACTACCTTTCTGAAATAAACCTTTGTATCTCTTTTAAAAATCCAGTTACAATTTTATTTTTTTCTCAAGCTAATAATAAAGTTATATTTGAGAATGATAATTCTAACTCATGGCATTATATTAAAAGTCACCTTCTTTATAAAAGCAACCTAGAGAACCATAAGAATGTTGGATGAAACTCTTTCTTTTGCAATCCCTCCACTTTGTGAAATTATCACATATATAGAAGAGAAATTTAGATTCACACAACTTACGCAAAATGGAATTCACTGACAAAGTTGAATGTATATTTTTTTCTGTACATTCCACTATAATCACAAAATTTATAGATAAAGGCTTTATGTTGGAAACTTTGTAGCTAATTATCACTATGAAGATGTTCTGAAATTAAATTGACGCTAAACTGTGTTTATAATATTTTTGATGTAAACATTTATCTCTATTAACATTGCAACATGAAGGTACATATTACCAAATGATGACACAATGTAGGACAGTTTTGAATAGAACTCAGAGACTCCTCTTTTTTCCCATCTTTTTTTTTTTTTGACCTCTTATTTTTCAGCTTCTTTTCCAACTTCAGCCTTGTTTGCATCTTCCTTTCTATCTCCTCTGTCTTTCCTGTCTCCTTTTCCATTTTCTTTCCCTTTTGAAGATTTGGGAGAAGACAGAGGAGAAGAGAAGGAAGCAGTGGTAGCAGAAGGAAAAAAGACAAAAGAGAAGGAGATGAAAAAGATCAAAACACAGGAAGAGAAAGGAGAAGATAGAAAAGAGGTCATTGGCATTTTTTAATCAGAAAAGCACTACAGGCTCTCATCTTTTTTTAAGAACTGAAAAATAAAAAGAGAAAAATAAAATGTTTCCTCTTACCCACTATCCCAGTCCCAAACCACTAATGGTTTATTGTGTGTCTTTCCAGACATATTCTATGTGTATAGGAAGCGTGGCATACAAATGGCATCAGGCAAACGTATTGCTCAGCAACTTGCTTTGGTTCATTTGATAATAAATCTCATATATCTTTCCATAACTTTGTAGTTCTGCTTCAGATTTTTAAAGTAGCTACATAGTATTTAATAGTATGGATTGGCTCTAATTTGTTTAAATAACACCTTGCTGTTGAATATTGGAGTTTTTCTCTTATTTGGCTATCATATAAACACACATATAAAAACACAAGGGTACTTCAAAAAGTTCGTGGAAAAAATAATCTTATCTTTCAATTTTATTTTTCCACGAACTTTTTTTGAAGTACTTTTGTATATATATATGAATACACACACATACATATATATCCTATATATACTGTATATAAGTACTGTATACCTATTATTATATATAAATGCACCTACTTTATATGTATATATATTTATACAAACAGGTATAGTAGGAAATGAAGGAAACATGGACTAGATATACTCAGAAGTCAGGAGAATGGTTGTCTCAAAAGAATGAGAAGAACTGACTTTATTTTTATCTAGTGTTTTATTTCTTTTAAAAAATATAACAAACAAAACAGATACTTTGATACTTATAATATTTTTTTTGTAATTTTCTGTATTTTTCAGTTTTAGAGGTTCGATTTAGAAATACACACACACACAAAGTAGGGTGACATCTTCATCCTGTAATACGCCCTATTTTCCTGTAGGCATGCACTTGAAGAGACTGTGCGTGGGTTCATGACCAAAGCCCCTGTGATAGTCTTCTCAGATTCAACCCCAGGATTAATGGAGAGTTCCTAGTTTCTACCTTATTTTACTGCATGAGATCACTGGGAAGCAAGGAACAGAGGGAGTCAGATAATTTCTCCCTTTTTATTCCATTCAAGCAAATATACTCACTGAGGAGACCTGCTGTGCTATATTGTTGCTCGTTGCAAAGTAAGTTCCTAGTTTCTACCTTATTTTACTGCATGAGATCACTGGGAAGCAAGGAACAGAGGGAGCCAGATAATTTCTCCCTTTTTATTCCATTCAAGCAAATATACTCACTGAGGAGACCTGCTGTGCTATATTGTTGCTCGTTGCAAAGTGGTGGCCAATCCAGGAACCCATCTCCTCAAACGCTTTGCATAATTTCCTTTTTCCTCACCTTCACCACTCTGGGTTTGCACTTCCCAAATAAAATATCAGCCCTTAAATCCTTGCCCTGCCTCTCCTTTCTAGCGTACTCAGCACACTCCCATGACCCACATGTAAGTTATGACGTAGAATTGATGCAGAACCTTGGAAATTTTGGTCTAAAGCATTTCTAGAATCAAGGCAATGGGGTTTAGTTGAATGCAGATGAAATTGTGGAGCCAGGTGTCCTAGATGCAAGCTGTGGCTTCTAGACCTTATTAACTCTGTGACCTTTAATCTCTCTCATTGGTCTAATGGAAATAAATTATCAGCCTTTCTTATCTTGAAATGTCATCATCAGGATGAAGAGAGACAAGGTTTGAGAAAGTAATGTGTAAGTCATAAGGTAGTGCACACATGTTAATTATTGCTGCCAAACAGGAATTTTGTTTAATGAACTCTATTCCCTTTTCCTGTCAATGTAAGGTCAGTGTTAAAAATTATGAAAGTTTTAATTAGTTCATTGTATGGGTTTCTTAGGGCTGCTATAGCAAAGAACTACAAACTAGGTGGCTTAAAACAACAGAAATTTATTCTCTGACAGTTCTGTAGGCTAGACATTCAAAACCAAGGGGGTGGCAGGACTGTCCTTCTTCCAAGGTTAGAATCTTCCCTTTCCCAGCTTCTGGTGACCCCAGGTGTTCCTTGGCTGTGGCAGCATACCTTCAAGTCTGCCCCTATCTTCATGTGGCAATCTTCTCCATGTGTGACTCTGTGTCTCCACGTCTCTCTCTTCCTATAAGGACACTGGTCGTTAGATGTAAGGTCCAACCTTAATCCACTATGACTCCATCCTGATTATTTCTAAATAAGGTCATATTCACAGGTACCTGGAATTAGGACTTCAACATATCTTTTGAGGGGGACACAATTCAACTCACGATAGGCATATGACTTCTTAAAATGTATATGTGTATCTGTATATAATATCATAGATCTATGAAGTTAACAATATGAAGAGAAAATAAATTTTTATTAATAAGCAAAATATTCTAGCTCTTAGAAATCTCTCCCCCACATCCTTGTTCAAACTGCCACTCTTTCAGTTCAAAGTCCCCTGCCCAAATATATCATAGCTTAGTTCTACCACAGTAATTTAAGTCTGTGCCGTGAAAACATCCTTTAAAGAGGTCCTTTCAGCATTTTGACAACCAAATCATCTTGGCTAAGGGAAAAGAAGGAAAAATAGAGAAAGGAACTCACATTTTCTTTCACATTTATTGAGAACTAATCATTACTCAAGGTTACAGTAATTGTTTCATTTAATCATCATAACCAACCGTAAACACTATGTTTGTGTTTACTTTATAAATGAGCAAACTGAAGTTCAAATAGTCAAGTGTCGTGTCTAAAGACTCATAGTAAATAGGGAATGTGGGGTTCGAACACTGGTGTTCTGAATCAAAATGCCAAGAGAACTTTTCTTATTTTTGATTTAATTCTAGAGTAAACACTGTGTGTGATCTAAGTTTCTATCTTATCTCTTCAGCAACTCAACAACATCTAAGATGTAATCTGAACAGTGAAGGATGATTTCCCAATCTCTCTACACTCTAGTGCCCAAGTTTTATAATTCAAGAATCTCTCACTTTGGAATCTTCTCCTATACACTAAGTTTGAATGGCCCCAAATGCTAGGTTAAAGTTACCTCCTACCTTAGTCTTTGGTCATTCATTTATCCATCTATTGAATGAATATTGTTGGATATCTACTATATGTTAGGTGTGGAGTTCCAGTTGAGATAGGAAATGCTCAGTTTCTATGGGTTCAGGTTTCAGGACACACCTCTGGGTTTCAAGCCACTCTCCAAGGTCTCAATCCCCTCCATTTGGCCCTCCTCTAGAGGAAAGTTACTGTTGCTTGTTGGACCTGTTTTCAGTACCAACACAGGGAGATTGAGACCACAAGGGGTGGACTTATTCAAATCCAGTGGTTGAGCATGTTTGGTAGGAAGGAGTTATATAACTCTAGTAGCTGAGCATGCTGGGTAAAAGGAATTTATACAAACTTACACAACCCCAGTGACTGAGCATGCTCAGTGGAGGGGAGTTTATCCTCTGAATGATCTTCCACGGGAGGCACTAAAGAGTGCAAAATACTTTTGAATATGGTGCATGTGATAGGATTTGACCAATGAACATGCCCTAAAAAGAGACCAAACTGAGCATGTGCAAGACTATGTTACATAACAGGGATCCACCCCTTACTTGAATATTCATTAGATAGCATCAATATGTATTAGATAGCAAAAATATAAAAGTAGATTCCCAGCAGAAAGTGGGGTTATTGCTCACTTTCCTGGGGCCAACTAGCACTTTGCTTGCTGAGGTGTGTATGCTTTACTTGTGTGTTAATTTTGCTGTTAGCAGGTGGCTGTTCACTTTCTAGAGCCAGCCTGCAGTCTGTACCAAACTTAAGTGTGTGTTTCTTTTTTTTTTTTTTTCCTTTTTGTCTTTTTTACTGACTGGTAATGGGATCGCAACCCTTGGTGTTGCGCCCGCACCGCGCTCAGCCAGTGAGCGGGAACCAGTCTCCACATGGGATCCGAACCCTCGGCGGGAGCACCGCCACACTCCCAAGCGGCACACTCTCCAGTGCGCCACTGCGCCAGCCCAAGTGTGTGTTTCTTACTTTTGTGTTAAACTTGGTGTGGGTCGTGCTCAATCTCTGGAGCTAGGCCTCACTCTCTCTGTGAAATCTGTATTTCTTATTTGTTATGTTAAACCTGTTCTCACTTTCTATTATGACCCTGCTCTTGAATTCTTTCCTGTGGTGGAGTCAAGAACCTGGTGAGAGGACAGGGTGGGTTGAGGCCGACTACCAGGCCTCCCCAGACCCTCTCCTCTGGTATCATGATGGTGACTAAAACAAGCCCTGACAAAGCTTATAGTTTAATGGTATCTAAACATTGGCCCTACAGATCAGACAGCATCTCATTTTTGGTACCAAAGATGGAAATGACTTTGATTAAATCAACCTAAAAAACAAAAGCCAGGGAGAAAAGCAACATGCACCCAAAAGATGTGAATCATTTCATTCAGTTTCTATAGGATATAGAATGTTCTTTGTCTCACA
>NW_007738339.1:4304-15810 GCF_000696425.1 Galeopterus variegatus | reverse complement strand
CGACTACCAGGCCTCCCCAGACCCTCTCCTCTGGTATCATGATGGTGACTAAAACAAGCCCTGACAAAGCTTATAGTTTAATGGTATCTAAACATTGGCCCTACAGATCAGACAGCATCTCATTTTTGGTACCAAAGATGGAAATGACTTTGATTAAATCAACCTAAAAAACAAAAGCCAGGGAGAAAAGCAACATGCACCCAAAAGATGTGAATCATTTCATTCAGTTTCTATAGGATATAGAATGTTCTTTGTCTCACAGCCCAGTAAATGACATTGATGGAGAGACAGTCAGAAAGAGGGAGCTTAGGAGTGGGGGAGAGAGAGAGACAAACACACACACACAAAGAAAATGAAGAAACTGCCCTCACCTCCCCAAGATAAAAAAATAATATCCATGCAGGTAACAGTTTGTTGCAAGATTTCCTTTTTCACATCATAGAGGATGGTTGAAAAAACACACATAACCTACCTGAAGTTTACACAACTTTATACATTTTGAACATGATCTTATATTGGCAGAGAAAGGGAACAGAGTTCATTAAACCAAATTCCTGTTTGATAGGAATAATTAACATGTGTGTACTACTTTATGGCTCACATATTACTTTCTCAAACCTTATCACTCTTCATCCTGATGATGACATTTCAAGATAAGAAAGGCTGGTAATTTATTTCCATTAGACCAATGAGAGAGATTAAAGGTCACAGAGTTAATAAGGTCTAGAAGTCACAGCTTGCATCTAGGACACCTGGCTCCACAATTTCATCTGCATTTGACTAAGCCCCATTACCTTGATTCTAGAAATGCTTTAGACCAAAATTTCCAAGGTTCTGCATCAATTCTACATCATAACCTACGTGTGGGTCATGGGAGTGTGCTGAGTACTCTAGAATGCAGGGGCACAGCAAGTATTTAAGTGCAGATATTTTATTTGGAAGGTTCAAGCCCAGAGTGGTGAAAGTGGGAGAAGAGGAAATGATATAAAGCATTTGAGGAGAGGGGTTCCATTCCTGGATTGGCCACCACTTTTTAACAAACCACAATGTAGCACAGATGTTCTTCTCAGTGAGCACATTTGCTTGACACACTGGACTTTTCCAGAAGGGCTGCAAAGAGGAACCATAGAATGGAGAAGAGAGGGGGAAATTTTCTGTCTGATTCTCTCCTGTTTATTGCTTCCCATGAATTAATACAGGAGAGGGGTTCCATTCCTGGATTGGCCACCACTTTTTAACAAACCACAATGTAGCACAGACGTTCTTCTCAGTGAGCACATTTGCTTGACACACTGGACTTTTCCAGAAGGGCTGCAAAGAGGAACCACAGAATGGAGAAGAGAGGGGGAAATTTTCTGTTTGATTCTCTCCTGTTTATTGCTTCCCATGAATTAATATTATCCCTGGTTAATATTCACCTCATGAGAAACTGACTCCTCTTCCACCCACTTTTGGGTGACCTTGTTTGCCCTCTGTGACTATAAATATATAGTCCAGAATCCAAAGAGAAGTTTGCCCTGCTTATGCCTACTCACCTTGATGACAGGCTTGTTACTAGAGGATTCTTCTCCTTTGGCTACTACAGTAGTTTTGCAGAGATGGTAAGAAAACCAACTACAGTTCTCTTAGTGGCTCAGACTCTCAAGGTATATGGCAAAATGTTGTGAGGCCTCTACTGAGGCAGATGGAAGATCAAGAGGTGCTCACACAGTAGGAGCTTGTGTGCCCTCTGCTAGGTGTCTGACACGCTTTCTTTCTTAGGCATCTGCATTTTCTAGATGAGTAACTGAGGCTTCAAGAAGATGAGTCATTTGAGAAAATCAACTGAAGGAATATGTTGTCAAGCTCAAAATTTGTGCCCAGGTTATCTGCCATCAAAACCAGAGTTCATAAACACAGTGTTGTACTACCTGATGATCATATTTCATCGAGTCTAAGACACCACTGATTGAAGTCAAACCATTATTGGACATACAGTTAAGACATTAAAAACCAAAAAAAACCCCACTACCAATTAAACTGACACACTGCTTTCTCATCAGTCAAAACTTTTACCTATTGAAAGATTTATTTTAAGCCTATTTAGACACACTTTTATTATGCATAGAATGAGAAGTATACATGAAATAAATTTGTTAGTATATTCCTAAAATATATCCAGTTTTGAGTAATGTTTCATCTGGGTTGTCAATGTCTGCCTGCACCATACCACTAAGTGCTTTAGTGATGAACCATTGCTTAAGAGAATTTGCTATTATCTCAGGAATTTTCTTGCAAGCCACTGACACCCATTCTGTACACATTGATGCTCTTATGCAGACAATGACATATTAAAACTATCATCTGGCCAATTATGATATGCATCCCAATTTCAGGGACATGAAAAGGTGGAAATATGAATTTTAGAATCTGTGAAGTATGAAAATTTTATCCCTGATCCATAATCTAGATGTTATCTTCCATTTAGAATAAAGTGTTTTTCTTCCATAACTTATGTGATTTCTGCCGTCTCTGTAGGCTTATTTGGGGAAAAAATGTAGAAAATCTTACTGTTGCTGGGTTTCAGTAATCCCAGCAACAACATTAATAATGAATCAAATTATTTCATAAGTAAATCCAACTGACTCCATTCTTTGCAAGCTGAGATTTAACTGTGTTTGAGAGAGTTTCCCACTGAAACTCCTGGGCTTTTAACTTATGTGGAGTCTTAAATACAATTCATCATTTTATCTAATCTGATATCCAAGGATAGCTTTGTCAAAGCAGAGTGAAGTATTGGCAATCCCTCAGAAATCTCTGAAGAATGAATAAAAGAAAAATGATTTAAAGCTGAAAGATTTAAGTAGAAGTTCAAAATCTTTTAAAAAACTGAATAACGAACCGCTTCTCCAATCTGCTAATGCTGGCTTTGGAATATGAATAGAAAAGCAGACTTTGGGGCAGAAATGAATCTTGGATATCATCTTGTCTACTGCAAGAGGCATATCTAGCATTCTGGCCAGATAATCATACAGCGTGTTGAATCCCTTGAAGAATTTCACAGAAGAACAAATTCCCTAGCCCATGGTAACTTGCTCAGTGCCTCACTTACTCCGAAAGAAATGCTCCCAGATTTTTGTTGATATTATTTATCATTGCCCTTAGAAGATATGGAGAAATACAACCCTGTCCCTCATGTAGCAAAGGTGTTATATAGTACAGCAGTTAAAAGTATGTATTCAGACTCAGGTTTGAGTTCCAGCTTTGGTACTTATTAGCTGTGTGACCTTAGGTTAATTCTTTAACTCCTCTGTGCCTTTTTCCCCCTTCATAAATAAAATGGATAAAATAGCTGTGTCTGTCAAATGTTATAATTTTGATGGGTAAATGCAAATACTTGTTAAGCACCAACACATAGTAGGTGCTTTAAAAATAAAAGTAATAGTTGTTTTTATTAATTCAAGTTTTTATAATAAGCATAAATAAAATCGCTGTCCTTCATTATGTCATATATCCATTCCTTCCTTCAGTTTCAAAGGAAGAACCAGCATGGTCCCCTGGACTGTTTTTTTCTTCAGGGGTGTCTATCTCAGAAGATATACTTACATGGTTTTCCTAAATTCTGATAAATGGAGCTGAGAATGTTATGGATTGACGTACAGCCTGCTATGTGCATGAATTCTGCTTTCTTTTTGGTTAACTTAAAGTTTGCATTTTTTGCTACATCTAGACAGATGGAATTTATAGGGTCTTCTGGCCAAGGCAACTTGGACATTGCATTAAAAAAAAGAAAAATTGCCTGGCACCAAAGCACCTGCAGGATTGTAATGTGACTCAGCCCCGCTTTAAGGGTTGCTTCTTTCTATCCTGTTACCTTCTGGTAAAGTTCTTTTTGGATTTGGATTTCTAGTGGAGAGAATCTGCACATCCAGTACGCTATTCTTTCAGTCAGGCTACTTGTTAGGCCACCAGTCAGTCCCACCCCAACCGCATGCTGTCTTCATGAACAGGCCATGAACAGAGGCCATGTATGCATTACATAGTTGGAGCATAAAGGCAAAAGTTGCCCTGGTAGCAAATAGATTGGCATGTCTAGTGCAGACACTCTGTGCCTGCTTTTTCCATTCATGGAAGCAAAAGTCAGCAAATCATAATAAGCACATTTTTTTTGTACTAGAAGTTTCCTATTCCAAACTCAGAATTTCTGCCTAGATTTGCTAGGAGAATATGGTCTCCATCAGAGCAAGGACAGGAGACTGAATCAGATTTCTTTGCCTCTGTATCCCCAGTGCCTTTTGCATTGTCCAGCCTGTGATAGGCTCTCATTACATATCCAGTGAGTGAATATGTTGTTTCCTTGGCTGTGATGTATGTTTTAAATTAAAATAGTAGTCTTTGTCATTGCACTGAATTATTTTAAAGAAAGAAAAATGGAAAGGAGGAGGAATTGAGGGAGAAAAGATGAAAGGGTAGAGGGAAGGAAGAAACACAGAGCCCAGTTCCTCTAAGTAATCAAGTTGTGAGTGGCATTCTGCTTCTTTACACTGGTGGCTGTGGTCTGGTCTACACTTCCTTGCTGAGTAGTCCAACACCTTGTCCTAGTAACTGCCAAGAAATTTATGCTAGTTGGAGAATCCTTTGGATTATGAATGAAAATGAATGTCTGACATGTTCTTGGTTTTTCTGTCTTTTTAAAAAATTGTAATAATAATAATGATTGCCTATGATTTTTTTGTGTGTTCAAGCAATAAGAAATGCAACGAAATGAAAGTGTCCTTCTCTCTTCTTGCCCTCAAACTCTGTCTTAATCCTCTATAGTAGCCTCTGTTAACAGTTTGATGCCTTTTGTAATAATAATAATGATTGCCTATGATTTTTTTGTGTGTTCAAGCAATAAGAAATGCAACAAAATGAAAGTGTCCTTCTCTCTTCTTGCCCTCAAACTCTGTCTTAACCCTCTATATTAGCCTCTGTTAACAGTTTGATGCCTATGGTTCCAGGACACTCTTCTACCATATAACACAAGTATAGAGGTGTGTGTGTGTGTGTGTGTGTGTGTGTGTGCATTATACATTTTTACAGAGAGATTGACATGGTTATTAGACATGGATCTCAGAACACAAACTCAAAAGATACATTTCTTTATTTTTAGTAAATCAACATAATTTGACTCTGAACTTCTGTGCTTCCAATCTGGCAGGAAATTCAACCTCCAACTGAGGTCCCCAGCTCCCAAGGGTTGTGCCAAGGTCCTAGGGTCTTATGAGGCACTCTCTCATCATGCATGTTCTTCGGGTCTTCTCACCATACTGGTTACTACTGGGATGTTCATTGTCTTTGGTTACATGGTCCTTTCCAGAAAGCCTTAGTAAAACCTTTACTGGTGGCAAGGACGCTTGGATGGGCAATACAGGGAGAAAACACCTTTTATCATCTAAATGGGCATTCTACCTACATGTGTTTATATTGTTTCAGGAGAACCAGAGATGAGGACATTATGGCACTTATCTGTGTAGAAAATAATTATAGTTAACTCACAAAACTATCCCTCTACTAAAAATGAAGTTTCCTTGGCCATTCTATCCTTTCTTTTTGATAGAGAAGTAACAGATTTCAATAAGCACAAGAAGAAAGCTTATTTAACCACCTATCTGGTTCAGGCTCCATGTGCATGAAGGTCTTCACCAGTGACTGCTCTCTAGTGGTGCTAAGAACTAAGCTTCATGTTTCAATGCAAGCACCATGCTATACATCATGGAGGAATCATCATTACTTGAATTGTGGGAAAGGTACTGCCTGCCTTGTAAAATCACCTCTAGAATCTTCTCATGATGCTTCTCTCCCTCTTTCCTCATTACTTCGAGGGTGTATTGATTAGATTTTTACTTTTCTATGTTCTTTTCCTTCTGTTTGTCCTATTCTTTGTCCTTATTTTCCTAACTGCAGCAGAAATCAGCCCACTCCACTGTGAGAGATGAAATCCCTTAATGAAACCATTGGCATTAAAGACTCAGGCTCCTCACATACTGCCAATAACTGTCTTTAAAGTTTAAAGGAGGGGCTGGCCCGGTGGCACACTGCTATAGTGCGCCGCTTGGGAGTGCGGCAGCTTATGGGATTCTGACACATTTGTAGCTGTGGTATTATTGTTATTATTTTTTGACATATAAAAAGTTGCACGTATTTAATGTATATATCTAGATGAGTTTGGGGATAAGTATACACCTATGAAATCATCACTACCATTGACGTCATAAATATATTCATTACCTTCCAAAGTTTCCTCCCACCCCAGCTTGTAGTACTCTTAATAGTCCCCAAATGTTACATATGACACAGGGAAGCCCCAAATTTGTCCCAGTTTCCTAATGTTCATTCTTCCCCCAAACCTTTCTACCTCCGTCATTAAGACTCACGATCCTCAACAAGATCTCTTGTCTCCTGTTCTCTGAACATTCTCTTTAGCTCTGTACCAGGCGATCTGGCTACTTTTTGAAGACATTGCTTCCCATATTGCTTTCCAAGTGATGACTTTTTTTTTTTTCTTTTAAATCTGGGGCCAGAGCCTGGCAATAGAACATTTTCTCCTTTTTCTCCTTGCTTTTTCTAGACCATTTCCCCTCTCTTCTCCTCTACACATCAGTTCCTTGGAGATGCAGGCTGTCAGACTTCCTATCAGGATTCCCCTTTGACAGTCATCTGTTAATGTTTGAGCTGCTCCATCGCCCATTTATTGATAACTTAAACAGCTCAATAGGTCTCTTGCATAGTTACATCTCTATCATTTGGGGGAAACCCAGCATCAACAAGGATGATCCATCTCACCTGGTAGCATCTCCCATTCTCATTTCCTTCCCTTCCAAAGGTCTTTTTCCTCCAATACTCCCTTTTCTAGTTATTCATTTCCATGGTAATACCCTAGATCTCTAAGTTCATTCCCATGTTTTGCATTTATCTAGGACATTTTCTCCAGACCTCTCATAGCTTGTTCTTTTAGTTATTCAGGTCCTCTTTAAAGTGAAACTTCCTAGGAGAAGACTTTTGGACTACCCTATCTAAAATAACCATGCCACCCTAATAGTCACCCCTTCCTTTCTTCTTGCCCTCCTTTATTTTTATTTTTTTCACACCTCTTATTGCCATCTTGGCAATACATCACAGATGAAAGCACTTCCTGTCTCTCCCTAGGATGTGTGCCCATAGGACAAGATTTTATGTGCTTGTTCAGCACTGTGTTCCTTGCACCTAAACTCTGTCAATTCAAATTAGACCCTAAATAGGTATTTGAGAATAAAATATTGAATGGATTACATGTGTTTATAGCTACATATCAATTTATCATGAACATTTTCAGGCCATTAGTGAATTTTAATACCATCTCAATACTCATATGGTAACTTTGATACATTAAGAGCATTCCTGGGAATAATGTTCATCAGACTTTTTATATTTCCCCACTTGAAACTTTTCTGATGTGTTCTAATTAATCCAATCACACTCATAGCCTATCCTGAATTGCTGTGTAGATTCCTCCTGGGAGCAATTTTGAAAGAGGTGTGCCAGCCCCTTACAATATTTCTAGCATAAATTTGGATAATTCATTTTTTACTGGATGAGGGAAATTGCATAGATATCAAGGGTGAGGGAACATGGGTCATTCTTGTGAATGAGAAGATTTATTGCTTGCTTAATTCTCAAGGAAATACCTTTGGCTCCTTCTTAAACTATAGGTCAATAGCTTTTCCTGTGTTTATGTAGTAGCTTTATTCATGGGCCTGATATTTGGCCCCTTCTGGAGAGTTCTGAGATTCTGCATCAGAAAAATGCTCTGCTTTGTGTATAAAGATGATCTGTTGACCTGCCCGCCACGGGGCCGCCTGCTGAGCTGTTTCAACAGAGGTGGAGCTTTTTAATTTTTTAAAATTTTTCTAAGACATTAGTAATTCTCTTCTGATTTTTTCTTCAGATCAGTGGCCTGGGTTTGGGAGATGTCTGGCAGTATCCAAAGACACAGACCAAAGTTTAAGAAAAGACTTTCCCCTTGTGTAAACCTAATTAAACTTTATATAGACTTTGGCCTCATTAACTTCTTTTTCTGTGCAATTCTATAGCACACTCCCAAGGTTAAGAAGCATGGCTGAAGCCCTTCCCTAAGGTAAGTTCCTCCGAAAATTTAATTTTATATTTGGAGAAAATGACAGAGTCTCTGAACTTGAGTAAGAAGAGTTTTCCCTGTAGTTTGTCATAGTCCATGTTCAATAAATGCTAAAGAACTGATTGAATGAATAATGGGAGATGAATTGGAGGCTAGAAAAGAACACATTTTAATTTTTTTTAACTGGGAGAGAATATTCTTATGTTCCTGGGGACTTTTCTTGGTAGAAGTTTTAAAAATTCAGACCAGGAAACTCTCTGCCTTAAACATTAATCACTGGCCTGGTGAGGGAGATAAGATATTGATAGCACAAATTCACGTAAGTGTAAGAGGGAAAATACACGAGTATTAGCGCACCCCACCCCCATTATTACTCTGAAAGGGAGAGAAAATGACTTACTGAAGCAGAGAAAGTGACCAGAGATGATAAAGAGCCAAGTTGGGTATGTTTTTCATAGAAACTGTTTGGTATGTGAAGTATTGAACACGAGAAATAGAAGAGAAGAGAATTAAAAAAAAATGTGAAGTCTGGTGATTTTCTTCATTTTGTACTTTCCTAAGAGTGTGTACTAATAATAGAAATTATTTTCGGACATTTTTTCTAGTACTGTTATTTTATTGAATGTTTTATGTCGCTTGCTTAAAATGTCCCGTCATCAAAGTTGTAATGGAGGGATGGTCATTCAGGCTGGCTCTGGATAGTTAAGTGATTAGACAGAGAGCTGACTTCTTATCTGGGGGATCAGAGAAGGCTTCCTGGAAGGGACAGTATTTTACCCAGGCCTTGAAGGATGGGTGGTAAGTGGGTCAACAGAGCTGAGGAAGAGTTTCCAGGTGGGGCCAACGTTTAAAGCGACTACGATGGCAAAGATCAGGGAGCAATGAGGAGCTCAGTGTGGCTGCAATCTTTTGCCTGAAACATGTCCTTCATATCTGACCACCGTCCACCCCAACACACACACACACACACACACACACACACACACACACACACACACACACCACACACTCACACACACACACACAGACACACACACACACACTCACATACACACCCACACACTCACACACACACACACAGACACACACACACACACTCACATACACACCCACACACTCACACACACACACACAGACACACACACACACACTCACATACACACCCACACACTCACACACACACACACAGACACACACACACACACTCACATACACACCCACACACTCACACACACACACACAGACACACACACACACACTCACATACACACCCACACACTCACACACACACACACAGACACACACACACACACTCACATACACACCCACACACTCACACACACACACACAGACACACACACACACACTCACATACACACCCACACACTCACACACACACACACAGACACACACACACACACTCACATACACACCCACACACTCACACACACACACACAGACACACACACACACACTCACATACACACCCACACACTCACACACACACACACAGACACACACACACACACTCACATACACACCCACACACTCACACACACACACACAGACACACACACACACACTCACATACACACCCACACACTCACACACACACACACAGACACACACACACACACTCACATACACACCCACACACTCACACACACACACACAGACACACACACACACACTCACATACACACCCACACACTCACACACACACACACAGACACACACACACACACTCACATACACACCCACACACTCACACACACACACACAGACACACACACACACACTCACATACACACCCACACACTCACACACACACACACAGACACACACACACACACTCACATACACACCCACACACTCACACACACACACACAGACACACACACACACACTCACATACACACCCACACACTCACACACACACACACAGACACACACACACACACTCACATACACACCCACACACTCACACACACACACACAGACACACACACACACACTCACATACACACCCACACACTCACACACACACACACAGACACACACACACACACTCACATACACACCCACACACTCACACACACACACACAGACACACACACACACACTCACATACACACCCACACACTCACACACACACACACAGACACACACACACACACTCACATACACACCCACACACTCACACACACACACACAGACACACACACACACACTCACATACACACCCACACACTCACACACACACACACAGACACACACACACACACTCACATACACACCCACACACTCACACACACACACACAGACACACACACACACACTCACATACACACCCACACACTCACACACACACACACAGACACACACACACACACTCACATACACACCCACACACTCACACACACACACACAGACACACACACACACACTCACATACACACCCACACACTCACACACACACACACAGACACACACACACACACTCACATACACACCCACACACTCACACACACACCCCCCCCCCCACACACACCCACACACACACACACACACATACCCACACACCCACCCACACACAGACACCCACCCCCCCACACACCCCCACACCCTCGCACACACACGCACACACACACACCACCACCCCCCCACACACCCACGCACACCCATGCACACACCCACACCACACACACACACACAGACACACACACACACAAACACACACACACACCCACACAGACACCCCCCACACACACACCCCTACACCTGGTGAGCTCTTACTCATCTGCTAAGTCTCAGTTTAGACCTCGCTCCCTCGGAGAAGCTTTCCCTGATCCCTCTTCTCACAGTACTATGTGAGGGGCTCCTGATACGCACTCGGGGGGACCCAGGGCTTCTGTTATCAGAGCCCTCCTCATAAATAAGATAAGCACCCACTGAACCTCCCATCTCCAGGAGGACAGCCGCCTCTTTCCTGTCTTCATTTTACCCGGCATCTATCCCAGCACCAGAAACACCATAAGCGCTTAATAATTGTTTTATCCCCATAAATAATTACATGAGGCAAAGAGATAGAGATAGATTGAGAAAGGGGTGGGGGATGGGGCGGGGAGGAGTAAAGGATACTTTCTGAAAAATCCTGGAAGACGTGGCATGGATGACACTGGTCTTCTTCGACGACTTACCTGCTTACCTGCCAGATGAGCTGATTATTCAATCATAAGCTGCTACTGTTGAAGGGAGTCTTGAGAAATACCCTAATCAACCCCTCATTGGGCCGGCTCGGTGGCTCACTGGATAGTGTGCCGCTTGGGAAGCGCGGCGGCGCTCCCGTCCGAGGGTTCGGATCCCATATAC